>NC_083617.1:20861479-21096479 GCF_963584025.1 Labrus mixtus
CCTCCACACCCCCTCTGGAGAGTTATGGCTGGATGGTCCCTAAATTTAGTACAGACACTCTTTGTTCCCACTCTTTGTTTGACTGGGATGACTCCCGAGTGCTTCTGAGAGAAATCTCTCTACAACCATTGTATGGGTTATGATGAAATGTGGTTCATAAGTTCAGAATGCTCCCCCAGGGGAGTTGGTCTTAAAGGGATACTTCACCCGTTGAAACATGAATCTGCATTGACATTGGGTCATATATGTTGTAGAAATGTGAAATACATTTTGAAGTTGGTGCCTTCTTGACTGAGAAAAAGCAGAAAGTGTCTTTTTGGCTCATGTGCATGAAAGACAACAACTCCCAGAATGCACAGCACCGCAGGCCACTCCCACTGAAGCTAGTGTCCTCTATTTACAGACATTGGCCCTTTCCGAATAGTCACAGTTCAGTAGGCAGTACGTACTATTCAGTAGGGAGTTTCAGTATACTGAACTTTCGTGGTCATTCAGTATGCATTTTTTGGGTCCACCTCAGTATACTGAACATTTCAGTATGGATACTAACTTCCGGGTTTCATGCAGTATGGATCGTATGCATCTTTTCAGGAAATGAATTGTATTTTAACACCCACAATGCTGTGCAAAGTTAAACGTAAATTGTGACTTCACGTGTGCCTACAAATCAAAACAAACGAGCGTGGATTAATTGAGTACATTTTTTAATCTAGAGTTAAAGTCCCGACTGAAATAGCTACTTTTAATTCACAACAAAAAATAATGATTTCACTATTTAAATGCGTCTTCGTTGGTTTATTTTACTTTATATTCTGTATATTACTGTCTTTCATTTGTTCTTTCCTTTATGTACTGTATGTTATTTAGTTATTTAATCTGTCTTTTACTTGATTTACATTGTGATATTGTTTTTTGTTTACCTGACTGTATTTGCGCATTACTCTTCTTGAATAAAGCTAAACAAAAAAGAACAAAAACGGGTGAATGCGGACGGTTCAGGTAACGTAAATGATGCCACTTCCTTACTGAATGAATCAGACAAAGTAGGAACAAATATCTGCCTACTGTGCGCGCCTACTGAATAGAAGGTACTAACAGTATGCAGCACGGATAGTAGGGACTGACTACTGACTACTGACAGATTGAATAGGTACTTGGCAATTCGGATACACCCATTTACTACAACACATAAGGCCGTTTCCTCAGCTGATTCCATGATTTCTTCCTGAAGGAATTGGCATCTTGGAAATTCCGGGCAGCAAACAGACTCTATGTCTGTTTTTATAGGCAAACAATGAGAGCACCGACATCACCAGTCCGTCCCAGCTCGAGCCGGCCCGGGCTCCTCGTCCTCACCGCCGCCGACAGGCAGCAGCAGCCGCTGCAGCAGCTGAGAGAACACAAGACCTGCCTGTCGGCAGCAGTCGCCTCGTCGATATATTGCAGCTCGTAGAGATAGCCACGAACATGCGATTCGAGCACAAGAACTTCAAACCCCTTCATCCATATCAGTTTGAAGTTGAAACATAATTTTATCATACTTTGGTTCTTCTTAACTTTCTCCATAGAGCCTGTTAGCATAGCTTCAAAGCAAGATGGCGGACGTTGAGTTTTGATTCTGGGAGTGATGTCCCAACCACTGATCTGTTATAGGTCTGTATCTTCAATGGGTCAGACAAGAAAGCCTTGGTTATGTGCTGTTGAACTAGTAAAGACAGGGGTTGGGACCCTAAACGCACCCCAAACATATTTAAGATTTACTTTTTGGGCTTTTTGTGCCTTTAATTGAGAGAAAGGACAGTGGATAGAGTCGGAAATCAGGCAGAGAGAGAGTGGGGAATGACATGCGGGAAAGGAGCCACAGGCTGGATTTGAACCGCGCGCATGCACTTCATGCACTATGAAACATTAAAATACAGCTTCTTGTTTCTTTTCTATCTCACATACACATAACCCATGAAAAGACACTGATTTCAGATAAGTTGGTAACATTAAAATGACACACATTTAAATATAATAGGGTGTATAACCTAGATGTAGTGATATTATTTTCTGACCCTCAAACGAATCACTAATCTCCATTTTAGTACAGACATAGAGAAAGACAGACATAGAGGTTGTTAGAGACATAAGCTTAGTGGGATTTTGTGAGATATGAGACCTTCACCATAAACTCTGCAAATTAGCCAAAAACTATTTTGTGTCAAAAAAAAAAAGAAGATCCTATTCAACTCATGTATAGACTGCATATTGAATGGTCGACTGGTAAGCAGGCCATCACACAAGTCACACACACTTGAATACACTCACCTCGGCATATGTTGCCCTATGGTAAGTGCGTGTGTGGACAAGCTGGGAACTATTCAAGCTAAAGATTTTTCCTATATCATATCATTTAAAAGTGTAGGTAAGAGAATGTGTGCATGTGTGTGTGTGTGTGTGTGTGTGTGTGTGTGTGTGTGTGTGTGTGTGTGTGTGTGTGTGTCCTCCACTTTAACGGTTTCCATTCAGTGTCTACATTATTCTGGTCTCTTTTCACTCTCCCTCCCACACAGACATAATTTTCTCTAAACACTGAATCTCTTTCTGAATATATTTTACTGTTAGACTTGTGGAGACCTTCAAAAGTTTCTTTAGTGGTTCAAATGATTAGATGGGTGTAAAGGCAGGTTGTTTTTGTAAAGCTCATATTGGTGTGTTACATCACAGTGTGTTACCAGTTTCAATCCTCCTATAGGAGATGTTTGCATTTAGACACCACTGTCCTTCCACTTATCTATGTTAATCCATTTCTTTTGGTTGCTGTCAAATGTGAGAAGAGCTTATTTCACATTTACATAACACTCTTTCTTTCTGCATCTCCCTCCATCCCACTTTCCAAGCACAACAGGCAGATGGATGTTCAGCATGAGTCTGGTTCTGCTCGAGGTCTCTGCCAGTTTAAACAAAGTTTGTCTTTGCCACTGTAACTTTGATAAATGTTTCCAAGTGCTGTGCACATGATTAAATAATGTTGGCAAGATATAAATATTGATTGATTGATTGATTGATTGATTGATTGATTGATTGATTGATTGATTGATTGATTGATTGATTGATTGATTGATTGATTGATTGATTGATTGATTGATTGATTACCAGTTTGGACCCTGGGTCTAAATGAGTATAATGTGTTATTATTGAAATATTTTGGGGCTCAAACCTTACTTTGCAGACCTTTTCACATTAACGACTGGTTAAGGAAAGGAAGAAAAAGAACCATAAAACAGACACTAAAGGACACCTTAACACAGCTACACAGCTTGTGCATTTGCTTGGCGTGACAAATTGGGCATAGCTTGTCATGACATATACCAAGATGTTTATTGCCAAATAACTATGATCATTTAATTAAAAGGAATGGGTTCGCCAACGGTTCTTGGAAATATTAAAAAAAGTTCCTGTAAACTTACACGCCTATTCACAAATACAAACACAAGCAAAGGCTTGAATCTGAATTACACAAAAGTAAAAAAAAAAAATACATAATTGAATATTAAAAATAGGTAGAGGGTAAATAAAAGCTGAAGCATATATTTTTAATAGTGTCTTTGTTGTTTTGAACATCTGTCTCTCCTTTGTCATTTTTTGATTAAGTTTTAAGAGCTATACTGGAACTATATTACACCTGGGAGTAATACGAAGACAGTAAAAGGTTATGTGTCTTTGAGTTTTGAGTTTTGTCTTTGATTATTTGGTAACATGAATGTAAAAAGGTTCTGCGAGTGGAGACCAGCTGACAAAGCAACAGAAGCATCAGATAAACGATTCAGAGGGAAATGAGAAGATCTGTGTTCAGGTGTGTGTTAGTTTGTGTGTGTTGTGATGTTTGACCTTGACTCCACAGTTGTCATGCTCAATGCTCAGCTCCATGCCCTTGGCAATGTGGTCGTCATGGCAACCACAGCAGCTAGCAGGCTCATTGGCTGGCAGGTTGAGGAGGAGAGTTGATGTCGAAGGGCTTCTGTGTGTGTGTGTGTGTGTGTGTGTGCGTGTCTGTGTGCGTGCGTGCGTGTGTGTGTGTGTGTGTGTGTGTGTGTGCGTGCGTGTGTGTGTGTGTGTGTGTGTCTGTGTCTGTGTCTGTGTGTGCGTGTGTGTGTGTGTGTGCGTGTGTGTGTGTGTGTGTGTGTGTGTGTGTGTGTGTGCGTGTGTGTGTGTGTGTGCGTGTGTGTGTGTGTGTGTGTGTGTGTGTGTGTGTGTGTGTGTGTGTGTGTGTGTGTGTGTTTTACAGCCCAGACAGCATCCCTGAGATCAATGACTGCTTTGTGGCTGACACACCTGATCTATTTCTGTTCGATTACTTCTTTTATTTCAAACAGTCTCTCCATGTTTTAAATCGCTGCCAGCAACAATGACCTTTCCTGACTTTAGAGACACCACAACCCCCCCTCCCCCACACCACAACTGCACACACACACACACAACTGCACACACACGCACACACACACACACACACACAAACCAGGTGTGGTTGTGACTTTTTCTGAATTTCTATCCTGTAACCCAGACTGATAAATAAACAGCAATAGAGCAGATCATTAACATCTGTTGAAGTCACTTCTTATAAAGAAAGAGAGAGAAGAGGCAAGGTCATGTGAGTACACACACACAGACACACACCCAGAAAAACCTTTAGACAGCCTCCTCTTCGCTCTGTTGATGGTGTAATGATCCCTGATGTGTGTGTGAGTGTGTGTGTGTGTGTGTGTGTGTGTGTGTGTGTGTGTGTGTGTGTGTGTGTGTGTGTGTGTGTGTGTGTGTGTGTGTGTGTGTGTGTGTGTGTGTGTGTGTGTGTGTGTGTGTGTGTGTGTGTGTGTGTTCAGTGTGTGTTGATAATGATGCCATTACTGAGTGTATTTATAGCCGGCTCTTTGTAAAGGAGAACACACACTGACCCTCTGAGAGATGGAGATGGGAGAGGAGACAGATTAATAAAAAGTTTATTTTAAGAGGGTTGGCATGTTGCTTTTTCACTCTCTCTCATTTATTTATAGAAGCATGTCATTGTCATCCTCCACAAGTAAACAGATATAAAAAAAATCATATAGCAGAGACAGAGAAAAGAATCCAAACATTTTATACTGGCTACCTTAAAAAATAAGTGTGAACCTAAAAAAAATAGCTAAATAAAATGTGTAATCCCAAATAAATCCTTTAAACTACTTTATAAAACAGCTGCTTTTAAAAACCTTGAAACAACACTAAAAACACACTAAAAAGTTTAAAAGACTCAAAACAATAATAAGATAAAGAGGTAAATGAAAATGTAAGGTTTGTCAAACTGAGCTAAAGGATAAATATGCACCTGCAGTCCGATGAACAGCTCTTAGGCTTCAAGGCTTCAGGTGGGACGTAGTCTGTGCTTCAAACTTGATCTTGGAACGACCAGAAGAAACTGGTCTGGGACACATGAGGTGGCTTTGAGGTTGTAAAAGGATCAGACTGATAGGTGGGAGCTGGTCCGTTAAATAATTTGTAGGAAAACAATAAAATCCTCAAATGAATTATTTAATGTACAGGAAGCCAGTGAGAGATGGAGGTACAGAAAAAACATGCCACTAGTTTCATTTTCTTGTTAAAACTAAAAGACTGTAGATCAGCTGTAATTGTAGCCCCCATGACACAGACCATTCAGGTTTGGTTTGAAGCTGCTGAAAGCTTTATATTGTACATTTTGGCAGTTGCAATCAGTGTTGTAGAGAACATTTTTTTGTACTTTTACTGACCCAAGGATTTTGAATGCATGACAGGTTTGTGGTTTTTACTTTTCCTTAAGGATTTATATACTTCTTCTACAAATGCTGGAGTGCCTTTCTGACTGAACGAATGAGGTCTACTGTTTTGAACTTTGAACCAGAAGCAGACCAAGAAGAAAAAATTTGGACCCTGTTCAATTTGTTTATGTCATTTTCCATTTTTGCTCATTCTCCTTTCAACCTCTTCCCCCCCCCCCCCCCCCCCCCCCCCCCTCTTCAATCCCCTCAGCCTGGCGTTGCACCCCGAGCGCTCCCTGGTGGCGACGGGGCAGGTGGGGAAGGAGCCCTATGTGTGTGTTTGGGACTCCTTCACCGTGCAGACTGTCTCTCTGCTTCGTGACGGACACACACACGGCATCGCCTGCCTGACATTTAGCTCTGATGGACAGGTGACACACACACACACACACACACACACACACACACACACACATATACACACACCAACACCAAAATATAGTAAGAGAGAGAGAGAGGGAGAGGGAGAGAGAGAGAGAGAGAGAGAGAGGAATAAGCACAAAGTACAACAATGATGATGATCACTGAAACCATAAAGACATGTCTCAATGTTTACATTACAACATGCAGTGGTGGAAAGTAACTAAAAAGTGAAATCAGAAATACTGTTTACAGGTTCATGTTATTTATTTGAGTGTTAAATTGGATCTATTTTATATATTTACTTAGGCTGTTGTTGTTACTCTCCAGTTTTGAACTTTAAATGAAGAAGAATGGATTGAGTTCATTAAAAACTATGAACCCCATAATAATTCTGAATAATCCCATTTAATTGACCTATAATAGAAACCATTAAAGCTAATAACTAAAATAATTAACATAAGCTTTGGGTTGCACATATTTATAAAATGATATATTTTAGCACTACAAAATAAAACCTCTTAAAAAAAACATATTCAGACTGCTGATAAAAATGAGTTCAAGTTCAAATATCTTCTGGTGTCATAAGGAGAATTAGCTCAAAATGTCATGCTTACTTTAATGTGTATGTTCTGAGTGTTTATTCAGCACGATGTGATTTGAAACACTTATTCAGTACTTGTACAAATGGTTGTGTTGATTTAAATCACAATACGTCTTAAATTAAGTCTGCAAAGGGAAAGCATTTGAAAGACATTGCTACACACAAAAATACTGATGTAATTGTTTTGTAATTTGCTCTTTCAGCTAAATCTTCGCACTGTTATTGAAGCCTGTGCTGTGAAGCCCTGTCATTCATTTTGTTTTAAATCTGCTGCTCAAACTCCGTGTAGACTGTTAGAGTTGTTCTGATGTAAAAACTACCAGCAAGTGAAATTTGAGGAGAAGCACTCTGCATCTGTCTGCATGTTCTTACTCGCCTCAGCAACTTATCTGTCAGCTGTTAGCATAAACACCCCTTTTTCTAAGTTGAAGCAATGAACTGACCTTTAAATCTGTACTTTTAAGAGTTTATCAGCCATCAGAGACATTAGAAAACATTTGATATTCAGAATTGGAAATATAATACATCTAGTTTATTTTAACCGGGGCTCTAAAGAATATTGTGTTCTGCCAAATTCAAAAACAAATGATTTCATATCAGACTGAGCAGTGTAGTGGCTGTAAATGATCCAGGGCTGTTGTTTCAGCAGTTTTTGCCTCTGACTGAGACCTCAGCCACAATGACTTCACATCTCAGAGTAAATCAGAGTAAACAAATCAATAAAATAATCATAAATCCTCCTTAATAATAAATCAAGAGCTCAGGCATTAGGTGCAGCTGATTTATTATGGAGCAGGAGCACAGAGTCAGTATATTCTTCTGATCCTGCAACATTTTTATTTATGCTACAGAGCTGCTGTTTAGATATTCAAACTCAGAGATCTGAACTTCAGCTGGAAAAGTTGTTTCATCACACGTTTGCTTCATGTGGGGAAAGAAGAACAGAAAAAATGTGAAATTGAATTCCATAAAAAACCTGTTTTCTCATCATTAGAACAAGTAACATGAAGGTAGTAGATAGGAGGACATTTCTTTTTGTAATTTTTCACATATTGGTCCGGCCAGCTCAATAGCGCAGTGTGTGCATAAAACCCAATACAACAGTCTGTTACGTTACACTACTGTATATTTGATCAAAATCACGATTCTTTTCATACCTAGATTATCAGTTTGTATTTTAAATCGTTTTAATTACTTAAAGGTATAGTCAGGAGTTCAGTTGAAAGGTCCAAAAGATATTTTACTTGAATTAGCCTTTCACATTAAGAAGCAGCATCCATTGCATTAAGGTTAAATATCTTCCAAAGATCTTCCCTGTGATCAAAATTAAAACAACACAAACCATTGTTGAAAGAAATCTGCGGAAGCGTGGAGTCATGCATCGTTCGACCACCATTTCAAAGCCCTGTGTTTGAGTTTGATACTTTAGCTCTCTCTCTCTCTCTTTCTCTCTCTCTCTCTCTCTCTCTCTCTCGCTTTCTCTCTCTCTCTCTCGGAGTCTGAATTTGAGGAGAGGGTGGGCTGGAGATACAGAGGAGTGAGGGTTTAGCAACACTAAGAATTCAGACTGAGGCCCAAATAATTAACTGGCTTATTAGAACTAAGAGTCAGGTAACAGATACATGCTACTATGATTAACTTCTTGGATGACCTGTAAGAACACCACACCACACAGCTTTTAAAAAAAGTTCACTGAAAATATATCCCTGTCATAGTGGTCATAAGAGAAGTCAGCAAGAGGGATTATGTTTTCTCATATTGACATGTGGCTCTATGGACTCAGTTTTGGAGCCAGCCTCAAGTGGCTATTGGAGGACTTGCATGTTTTAGCACTACTGCAGTGGATAATCAGTTGTAATTATTTGCATTACAGCTGCAAAGCCGTCATGGAGAATAAAACTCGCCACAATGAAATATCGAACATTTTAAAACAGACTTTTGGGAAGTTATTTTAGAAATTCTTAAGCGTGTACAACACAAATTGAGTCACTGGGACATTGATTAAGAACAAAAATGGATTGTGGTTATTTATTCTAGTAAAGGTAAAAAGTAGAATGTAACTTTTACTTGAATTTAACAGAAGCTAATATATTCTTGATAATGCCATAGGCTCAACCTAAAGATATTGAACTGTATCAGAATTGTTTGATTGCGTTAAAATGTCTCAGTTTTCTCCACTGTTACAGTTTCTCTGTGTAATAAGGCTTTGAAGGATGTGCAAGTGAAATGCACCGAATCATTATTTTCTACTTACATACCGGCCAAACTTTATTGTTTGAGGACTACATACCTGCACTTGAGAAAATTCAGAAAAGTTGAAACATATAATACACAGTCATGTAGACTTGACAAAGTGGATCATTATTAGACAAATGTGACAGAACATGGTTATTCACTTTTTCATGGATATGTATGTCTGCTCTTGCCGACTGCAGAAAACTGCCCACTGTTTCTCACTCATTCAATATGAAGGGATAACACTCTCTCTCCCTGTTTCCTCTGTAGAGGTTAGCCTCGGTCGGCCTGGATGCCAAGAACACAGTGTGTATTTGGGAGTGGAAAAGAGGAAAGATCCTGGCCACAGCCACCGGACACTCAGACAGGGTGAGAGAGAGAGAGAGTGTGTGTGTTTGTGTTTGTGTGTGTGTGTGTGTGTGTGTGTGTGTGTGTGTGTGTGTGTGTGTGTGTGTGTGTGTGTGTGTGTGTGTGTGTGTGTGTGTGTGTGTGTGTGTGTGTGTGTGTGTGTGTGTGTGTTACATAAATGGTGTGTGTGTTTACATCTTTTCCTCAGATATTCGACATCTGCTGGGATCCGTTTCAGCAAAACCGTCTGGTGAGCTGTGGAGTGAAACACATCAAGGTAAAACACACACACACACACACACACACACACACAGCAGGAAACACTGATTCTGATGATGACTTTATGGTGGAACAGTTCATCATACCTATTATGAAATGGTTTATTGCAACTACTACACCCCTGTGTAATGTAACAGGGGTTATCAATCATTCACCTGTTGTGGCTCCGTGTATAATAATAATAACTTTATTTATATAGCACCTTTTAAAAACACAGGTTTACAAAGTGCTTTGACAAACAGCAAAAACAAGAACAAAGCAAGCTAAACCAAACACAGAAGAACATAAACAACAGCAAGAACATAAGAAATACAAAATACTAAAAATAATGAAATACAATTCAACAGAAAAGAACCCAAAGTGCACGATACCCAACAGACATATATAACCCGACCATCACAAGAACCATCATAAGAACCATCATAAGAACCATCATAAGAACCCAACAACACGAGCTGAGACCAAGAGGACCAAAGATTTAAAAAGATGTAAGAAACTAAAAGAGCTGAAAGCAAATAAGAAGATAACAGCAATAAGAAGGTAAGAGCAGTAAAAGAAATAGAAACAAGTGACTAAATGATAAAAAAAACAATAATATTAATAAAAATAAAAAGTATATGTAAATATAAAACAAAAATAGACAAAGTAAGTAAGATAAGAAATGACCAAGTTAAAACATAAGAGGAGTTAAGATAAGAGCATAAATAAAAGGACAGTAAGAAGTAAAAGAAGATAAAAATAGTAAAACCAGTAAGAAAAGACATTAAGAAGACGACATCACATAAAAGCAAGTCTGTAAAAGTATGTTTTAAGAAGGGATTTAAAAGAATTGAGGGAATCTACGAGTCTTATCTCCTCAGGGAGGTCGTTCCAAAGTCGAGGGGCCCTGACTGAAAAGGCCCGGTCACCTTTAGTTTTAAGTCTCGACTTTGGAACGACCAGGAGGCCCCCACCTGAGGATCTAAGACAGCGGGCTGGCTCATATGGTGTCAGTAGCTCTGTTATATAGCTCCGTGTATCTCCCTTGCATGTTGGCAGAGGTAAGAGAAGTGAGCAGATTCACAACTGAAGTTATGTGAAGGTACAAGTGAAGTACAAGCCAACGTCCTGATTTAAAACCTCACCTCAGACCAGATATGTATGTTTTCTGTTAAATGTAGTCTTAGTATAAATGTTAGAGTATTGACAGTACAGTTGAACCCTCTGTGATAGTGTTTCACTATCTGATATTTTTATCTTAATCTTTAGCAATGTATCATTTCTAAAAGATCATCATATGATGGTAAACTCAATGTTATGTGTGAGCCACATGTATACCTCAGATGTACAGCAAGTTGTGAGCTTTGTTAAGTATTTACAGCTCACTTATTTAGATGTAGGAGGATTTCTCAGAATTGGGGTCTAAAGAGTAACCAAATCTGCTAGAAATGAAGCTTTCTGATATGATTGTAGTTTGTTTTTTGTCTTACACATCATCTCTTCTACACAAACAAAGTAAAAATCATTATAAAAACACTCATAAATAACTGGTTTCAAGTTGATTTAGTTCATTTATCTTGATATATTAGATCAGATAATGAAAACCCTGAGGGTGGTCAGGTCTTATAAATGAATGAATATTTAAAAACACTAAGTTAACAGCCTGAAATTCCAAATTAACATTCTTTAAACAATTCTTGGTTATTGTGGATATCATCAGTAACATAACATGATGAAAGCGATGTGAATATATAACTATCTCTAAATGAGAAACACTAGACATGTCAGGCTATGTTCTCTGTGTTTGAGAAGAGTTTTGTGTGTACAACATCTCTCTTTCCGTAGTTCTGGTCTCTGTGTGGGAATGCTCTCACTCCAAAGCGGGGCATTTTTGGGAAGACAGGCGATCTGCAGACCATCCTGTGTGTAGCGTCGGCTAAAGATGACATCACGTACTCTGGAGCACTTAACGGGGACATTTACGTCTGGAAGGGACTCAACCTGATACGAACAGTCCAGGCGGCCCACGGGGTGAGTCTCATAGCTGCTGATAAGTGCAATTAACATAAAGGGAGGGGGGAAATATCTGATAGAGCACTCACAGATACTACAATTACTGGTATATTTATTTATATATATATCTTATATATATATATACAGTATGTATATAAGAAGTGCCATTTCCAGTATAGGCCTACAATGCTCAGCTTCTCAGAAATGAGGTAAATGATCAGCTTTTCTCAGTAAAAAAGCCAGACTACAAAAACCTCTTCAAAACAATGAGACAATTTGCTGTTGGTATAAAAGTACCAAAAAGTAAATGTGTGATTTTCGTAACTGTGTCTTTTCCAGTGTTATATCTGCATTCATGTAGATCTATGAGTAAATACGTTTGTACTTGTGCAGGCTGGCATTTTCAGCATGTATTCCTGTGAGGAGGGTTTTGCCACCGGAGGAAGAGATGGCTGTGTCCGACTCTGGGACGTCGACTTCAAACCGATCACCAAGATTGACCTGCGAGAGGCCGAACAAGGATACAAAGGTACGAAACAATGGACGACGAAATACAGGCAGAATATCGGAAAGACAAAAAAGATTAAACTTGTACTTTTGGGGGAAAGGAAACGAGAAGAGTCCATACTGCAGCCATTTTTAAGCATCTTCATGTGTAAAACAAGTTGGCCTAATGTTTGGATTATTTAAGAGATGACAATGCACATAATCAACATAAGGACACAGGTCAAATTGAATATGTATAGCAACTGACTGCCCTGGCGACTTTATGTTATATACTATTATTATTAATTAATTGAAAAATTACTATATCATATACTGTAAGTTAGTGTCCATCAAGGATAGAGAAGTAAGCAATAGGGATAGCAAACTTCCCTGCTCTCTAAAATATATGTAGTGAAACTATGTTTAATGTTTAGACCTTTTGATCAATGCTTACAATTGTTATTACTGAATATTTGTATAATGCTTCATGCTGCACCGACAGTGCATGACCATTTAATCACAGACAAAAGTCAAAGTGTCAAACACATGTTAACAGCATAAAGCTGTGTTGTTATTTTTAGGCACAATAATTCAAGGTAACTAAAATTTAAGGAAAGGAAGTCTGGTGACAAAAAGTGATGTTCCTTAAGGCAGTTTAACTAACTCATGAAACCTCTTCAGAAGTTCAGGCAGTGTTTCAAAGAATGTCTGGATGCCACAACACCACATGGGGCAGGTTATGACTCAGTGGAAGAGCAGGTTGTTCATAATCAGATGAATAGGTTCCTTGGCTCCTGATATTAAAATGTTGAACTGCCATGGGCAAGACACTGAACTGTAGATGCCTGCGAAGCATAGCCTTCAGTGTGTGAATGTATTGCATGATGATGGGGCTTGCACAGTACTCTCATTAGTGTGATTGTTTGTGAGAATGGATGCTGGTTGCAAGGACTGTAGACACAGTAAAATATCCACCCCGACCAAAGACTTTCTGAATAGCAACATAATGAGGGACAATCTCTATGCTGTTTGCAGAGACTTTAAAAGGCTTTAAAGGTGAGGACCTATAGGCTCCAGGATTGCACTAAGGCTGAATACTTCTGCTTCTTTTGACCTCAACACAGATTGCTCTCCCTTCTAACAGCCAATGCCTGCTTTAGCACAACTGGACTGCAAACAGATACTAAACTCCAGAGATCTTCTCCCTCGACTACATCCATACATTAGATTTACAGACAAAGGTTTACATCTCCTTCACAAAGGATGGTTCCACACATAAAGTGTGTTTAACACACGTCAGTCTCGGCTCCTTTTTAAGATTCTGAAGAGAGGAGAACTTGAATTATTCCCCTCTATACCAGACACTCAGGCTGTTTTCTAAATGCACTCTTGAAATTTCCTGAAAAATGTTCTTGAACATTTAAGGCAGTCTTTTGATGCTTTTAGTTGTACTCTCTTGTCTTTAGTTGGATATAGAATGACCGGATTTGCCCTCTTTCGCTTTTCTGAAAGTGTTTGATTCAAAGTTTTACAGCAACAAAGAGGGGGAAAGCAGAGGAATAAAAGTTTTAGCAGGAGAAGAGAAATGACCTGATTTCAGGAGAACCCAGAGGTGATGAATGTTGGAATACTTGAGATGGAGGTGATGTATTTCTTTGGGAAAAGCTGCGGGGAAAGAACCATTAGGCCCCTGGCCTCCTTTTTTTTTTTTAAATGTCTCCTCTCTGAAGTTGTTTGAGGAGAGCGTCAGGGAAGTCTAAAAGATAAAGGTAGGGGTTTTGTCATGTCAGTTCCCAGGCATACTTAGAAATGGCTTCCTTTTGGAGAAGTTAGAGGAGGTTGGAGGTTAACTCCATCACCTCTCTCAGAGAGCTTTAGAGAAAGTTCAGAAAGTTAAGAGATTCCTCTTTACCAACTGTGAAGTAAGAATGAATGAGTCAGAGGATTTACTGGAAAACAAAGATATGCCTTTATTTGATTGTTACAAAGACTTCCATAAAGTGGAATAAAGACAATGACTGAAGATGCTCCTTCTCCATTGACTTCAAATATTAATATGAGGATCAAATTCAAATTTTGAGAAAAATTCAGTTTTAGGGATAAACATATGGAATTTCCCCTCACAAGATGTTAAATGATATCAAAATTCTGTGGCGGCTGTGGCTCAGTTGGTGGAGTCGTTCGTCTCTCAACCTGAAAGTCGGGGGATTGAGCCCCAGCTGTCACGAACGGTTGGAAAACAAGGGAGGTGGACCCAAGTGCAGAATAACCAAAAATATTTAATTAAACAAAAGGCAACAAAAACTCACTTTCAAAAGTTCAACAAAAACCACAGGGATCAAAAACAGGGAGCCACAGAGGAGCACGAGCAAAAACTGACATACAAACAACAACGAACTGACACAGAAGGGAAGAAACACAGAGACTAAATAGACATGGGGTAATCAGACACAGGTGAGACTAATAACACAGGTGAAGACAATGAGGGCAATCACAATGGAGGGAAACACTCAGAGGTAGGAATGGACACAAGAAACACTGAGGACAACTACAAAATAAAATACATGAAACACTGAAGACACACAGAACTCAAGAATGAACAAAACACACTAGAACATAAAGAAACACTAAACACTGAAAATACAAAACTAAATAATACCAAATCATGACACAGCTCCTGCAGCTACATGTCCAATATGTCCTTGGGCAAGACACTTTACCCCAAGCTACTTCCGCTACTTCAGAGGCAGCGTACAAATGTGTATGTGTGGAATTACCTACTGCTGATGGTCACTTTACATAGCAGCCTCTGCCATCAGTGTGTGAATGGGTAGGTGTGACCTGCTGTGTAAAAGTGCAAGCGCATCCTAACGTTGGGCTGACGTTAGATCCCGACGTTGGGCTGACATCAGATCCCAACGTTGGGCTAACGTCAGATAGATTTCAAGACAGATAAGATAAGAGTACGACAGCTACAACAAAATTGTCAGGTTTTTTTTATAATGTAGAGATTCCTTTGCATACCACCACAGGGAGCCCAGTGGGCTGCGTACCATAGTTTGAGAACCACTGGTCTATGTGAAAGCTTTCCGCAAAGTTTTTGTTCATGCATGGGAAGGCAGCTTCCCACAAAAGAAGAAGAAGAAAGCCCATAACAAGAGTATTGTTATACAAAAGAAAATGTCAACATAAGAGCCTTGCTAAAAGAAATTCCTCACATGTTTTCTCTGTGTGATTCAGAAGAAGCTTGTTAAGTTTTCCTCTTTATTTCCCTATGGCTGCTGCTTCTGAAATCAAGTATCAGAAATCCTTCCTTCACCGCTGGAATGGTACAAAAACTCTTTCCCAATTACCTCAAAGTTTCCCTCATAACTCCTCATGGTATCAGGTTACTTTGACTTGTGAACCTTCAGGTAAGAGTTTCTAACAAAGTTACTGGAAACATCACACTCTGATTCATGCCGTCAGCGACAGCAGGCGCTCTAATGGCGGGAGCTGCAGAGCTGAACGGTCTGTTAATTAGATTTTGGATGGTTGTGAACAAGAGTGTGACGGAGCAAGTGGAAGATACTGACAAAGGAGAAAAGTGTGTGTGTGCTGGTCTGTAGCTTCTTCCTGTCTTGACAAAAGTTTAAGTCAAAGGTTTTTTATAAATGACCAAGAAAATGTTATATATATAATGTGTGCTATCTAACATTATAGCTGGCTAAAAAATCTCTCTCTACCTCAGTGGCTCATTGTAAGCTGGTTAAAGACTTGTTTTTGTCCCAAACAAATATAGTTAGCATCTTTTTATGAGGAGGGTCTCTGTTTGTTTTACAACCTCCCCTCTGTAGCACACTGAAGTTTGATGCTCATTAACCAGAGTTAATACGATCTGAGCAGTCAATTCAGAAACACCTCCTTATCAATAATTATTGACTCAACACCATGCTCAACACTCCATCTCCTTGTTTCTCCTGTTTCCTGCTGGTCTTTTTTGTTCATTTACATGCCAGATTATAATCTCCCAACAAGATTTCTCACTTTATCCTGCTCTCTATATTCACTCCCTCTCCCTGTTTTTATTGTCATTTCTTTCTCCCTCTTTCATTCGTCCATTATTTTCCTCTATCTGCTTTCTTCCACAAATACTTTTTTTCTCTTTCCCTCTTTCCATTTACATCAGTTTTTTTATTTAACCTTCATTCTCTTCCCCTGTCCCTCCTTAGTCTTCATGGTTGTATCACATTTTCATTGCTTCCTTCTTGCTTTTGTTTTAAACACCTCTTAATTACGCTCGTCATTGTTGCAGCTCCTCTGTTGATTCCAAAGATATTTAACATTTTATTTTTTTGACACCTGATTCAATCCTCCCCTGCCTCCTCTGCTAGGTCTGTCTATTCGCAGCGTCTGCTGGCGAGCTGACCGGATCCTGGCAGGAACGCAGGACAGCGAGATCTTTGAGGTGCGAAAGGAAACCCAGCCTCATGCTGTTACTCCCTGCAGAGAAGTCTTGAATAAAGGTTTTATTTTGGTTCAATGGCTTCTCATTGGTCCACATAAAATAAACCTCACTGCCTTTTTGCTCTGCATGAAGCATTGAGCTTAAGAGGTGTTAAGGTTTTAACTTTTGTCAAAGCCAGGCTTACAGTTTCCCCCTTCTTTCTTTCTTAATGTTGAGAGAGGATAACCAAAAAGCACCAGATCTTATCATGAACTTTTTGACTGGTGCCATCAAACCTGTGGTTATTGGCATCACTCTGCTTTCTGATTCTAAATGAAGAATCTTTCAAATGTTTACTATAAAGTTCTGGCTCAGTTTAAAAATGTGTCTCTTGCTGTCAGGTGATGGTGAGGGATCGAGACAAGCCGCTGCTCATCATGCAGGGACACAGCGAGGGAGAGCTCTGGGCGCTTGATGTTCACCCTAAAAAACCTCTGGCAGTCACCGGCAGTGATGATCGCTCCGTCAGGTTGGTGCCGGAACTTCCCGTCTGTGTTTTTTGCACATTCACACATACTGGGAGCTACCCAAAACACTAAAAGGTTGGAAATACCCGATCCACTGGAGGGTTTACAGGTATATTAGTTTTTAGTGAGAGGTTTGTGCTCATCAGCAGCATCTGTTCAATGTTTTCTTTCAGTGCTGCAGGAGGTTCCTCAGAGACCAATTACATATTATATGATTATAATAACAAACACAGTCAGCTAAACACACGGAAACACAGATGGTCACAGAACAACAGAGCATGTAAGAAAAAAAGAGGATGCAGTTTAATGAGGAGCTCATGGAACTATATTTCTGCATTCCTTTAGTAACTGTACTACAGCCTACAGTGAGTACTTTTTTTAATGATAAAAAGTAAAATAATAATTATTATTATGTTGTTTGTCTCATTGTTGTCTTTATAGCATATCAAAAAAAGATTCTGGGGCCATATTCATCAAGGATCTCATCTAAAATCAATCTATATTTACTCATTTACCCATTAAATGGCAAAAATTATATATTTTTAATTATACCTTTTTATGAAACTTCTGGTCTTAAGTTTTTAAACTACCAAACTCTCAGACAAACCTTTAAAATTCGGATTAGAAATCCATCTGATTTCATCACTGCAGGACAATTACAGTATGAGCTTCTGAGCATTGAATCAAGAGATTATTCTTAAACTTGTGTTTGTGTACATGCCTTTAAAGGGCCATTCCCTTCCTCCATTACATGAACTTGTTTTTTTTTAAACTAAAACAGCCAAAAATATGGACAGTTTTGTTGCAAATTATCCATCAAGTCAGACAAAGCTCTGCAATCATATTCATTCCTGTATTGTCCTGGTCGATTCTTTTGGGAAACATGAATATTTGATGTCTTTGTTGAACTCTCCTTGATAACTTGAACTTGAACAACGATGTTGTGTTCAGTGTCTATGGTATTGCTCCCTGCTTATAAATTAGTTGAACATAAAGCTCATTAGTTTGAAAAAAGATATTGACATGCTACATCTTACAGTAACTGTGTGTGTGTGTGTGTGTCGGTGTGTGTGTGTGTGTGTGTGTGTCGGTGTGTGTGTGTGTGTGTGTGTGTGTCGGTGTGTGTGTGTGTGTGTGTGTGTGTGTGTGTCGGTGTGTGTGTGTGTGTGTGTGTGTGTGTGTGTCGGTGTGTGTGTGTGTGTGTCGGTGTGTGTCGGTGTGTGTGTGTGTGTGTGTGTCGGTGTGTGTGTGTCAGGTTGTGGAGTCTCATGGATCACACTCTCATCGCTCGCTGTAACATGGAGGAGGCGGTGCGGAGCGTTGCGTTCAGCGTGGACGGATACCAGCTGGCTCTGGGCATGAAGGATGGATCCTTCACTGTGCTGAGAGTCAGGTATCAAACACACACACACACACATACACAAAATACAAACAAAACATAATACCACAGTGTATTGAGACAAACAAACATGAATGAAATTAGAATCTGTTATTGCTTCGCTGTTAGGTGGTATTAAAAGATTGTTTTTTCTCTGTCTGTCTCAGAGACATGACGGAGGTCGTGCACATCAAAGACAGGAAGGAGGTGATTCATGAGATGAAGTTCTCTCCAGACGGAGGGTACCTTGCTGTTGGCTCCAACGACGGGCTTGTTGACATCTATGCTGTCGCCCAGAGATTCAAGAAGGTAGGGAGCGAGGCACATTGACAGCATGGAAAACAAGAAGAACTCAGACTAAAACCAACTAAAAATAGTCAGTCACTAAATATAGAGGTCTTACAAATGAAAACATCGCTGCTGCAACTATAGAAATCTCCTTTGCTAATTTGAATGACTCACCACTTTGTTAAGATGTATCAGCATACTGTAAAGCATGTATTATATTCGTCTGTCTGTTTGCAGGTGGGAGAATGCAGTAATTCCAGCAGTTTCATCACACACCTAGACTGGTCACTGGACAGCAAAGTCCTTCAAACCAACGATGGAGCCGGGGAGCGCCTCTTCTACCGAATGCCCAGTCAGTCTCTTCAGTCACTCTTTTAGCCTGATCTTCCTTCGATTTTTCTACCAAACCTATCTGCAAGCCTACTTTAAAAATGTTCTGGCATATGTGTCTGTTCCTCCTCTTAAATTTCAAACGTTCAATATTCTGAATGGTTGAAGTTTCCAGAGGAATTTGTGCACCCTTTGAAAACACCCTCTGGAAATCAAACACAAATTTGAAAAAGATTTTTACAATGAAGATTTGGTTTGTTACACCAAAGAGCAACAATCTTTATCATTCTGTCCTTTCTTACGGTACAGGATGATACCTAAGAATGTCAAAGTGACAATGATGTACTTAAAGGTTTGAGTAATCAAGTTTAGAAAGGAAAATAACTCATCAGCAGCCGAGTAATTTAATATGCATAAAGTCTGATTACAGAAAAAAATTATTAATTATTAAATTAATTAAAAGTATTAATCTCGCCATATATTGATTTAAATACCCATAAAATAATATCTGGGTCAAAAGGTTGTTGATCTCTTGAATAATATTTCATAAATACAAAATCCTTTTGACAGTTTTTATTTTATTTTATTGAGGATATCAAAATGACATCCATACAAGGATTTCATGAATGACTTTAAGTGAAGTAGTATATTGTTCAGCTCTGGTCTGAAAAAATTAAAAAACCAAGTGGTGGGATTGTAAGTTTCACTTTAGCAGGTGAACTTGTAAAAATCCTCCCTCTTAGATGACAAGTCCCCCATGGGAGAGAGTGTATTTCCCCAAGATACACGTCTAGACAAGTGCACACACGGTGACACTCATGCATGTATTCATAGAGTGAACTTGTATATTTCCTGTGTACCTGTCAGAGAAAGTAGGACACACACACCCAACACAGTGATGTGAAGAAAAAAAAAAAAAACGAGACTGAGGGAGGGTGGCAGAGGGGCTGACAGGGTTTTAAAATAGCTCAAGATGGAGTGAGGAAGATGTTGCTGATGCAAAAGTTAAAGTCATGAAGGTTTCAGTGACACTTGTGGTAACTGTGGTAATGTCACATTCCTCTACTCTCATGGCAGAAGACAGGAGAAAGTTCTTGAGCAGCTACTTTTGTTGTTGTTTTAATAGAGAAGTTCTGCAGTAACTTAAAAAAAATATATATATATATATATTGCAATAAGCAACCTCAAACTGAATTCATGCTGCACAGAGTGTTGCCAGATTTCCACAAAGGGAAAGGATTTTGTTCTGTTGCTGAGGAGTTGAAGGTGTGAAGCCTGTCGCCTGCAGCTCTGCATCTAACAGCTCACTGTAGGTGCTGCTGACTCCTCCAGAACTCTCCGACACGAATCATCCACTGACAACATCGACTAAACGAGCGACGTCCTCTTTTATTTATGTATTTTTGATTATCGATTGCTGTTGATAGCAGTGTATTGACCTCAGCAACAGACTTTTCTTCACTGTGGCTGCTTCTTAGTTAAAGCTAACCTTTATAATGTTCTGCCATTTGTTTGTATGAGCAGAAAGAAAAGTTACAAGAGAAGTGCAAAATTGAATTATTTCTGGATTGTTTCCTGTTCATCCCTTGTTTTTGTAAATGCAGCTTGTGTCCAGAGCAGGAAGGACTAACAATAAAAACATTGAAATCACATTGCAAAACCAATGCAGACTATATAAAGCATGGACAATTGGGTTTGAGATCATCTAATTGTTCATGACAGAAAGCATGAAAGCAAACTGAAAACAGACAAGCCTGCAGGAGACATGTGCACTGCTGATGTCAGAGAGTGTTCATTATCTCCACACAAATAGAGAATCCAGCTCTGGGACCTGATTCAGAAATGATTTCAGCTCGGAAGATTAGAATCTGCACCATCCACACATTTCCTTGTCTCCCCTCTTTCTGTGACAAATGATGTGCAGTGTGTGAATGGGCTGTTTTTTTATCACTAACATCTACAGAGAGATAAGCTTGTGCATGCAAGTACATGAAGTATTAGCTACAGAAATGAAGGTTTTATTTATTATTTCACTCAGAGTTAACAGTTTGCTTCGTCCTGCAGTGGGAAAGCCGGTTGTCAGTAAGGAGGAGGTTAAAGGTCTGTGCTGGGCATCCTGGAGTTGTGTCCTGGGTCCAGAGGTCAGCGGCATCTGGCCTAAATACTCCAGTCTGACGGAGATCAATGCTGTGGATGCTAATCACGCTGCAGCCGTTCTTGTTACTGGAGACGACCTTGGCTTGGTCAAGCTCTACAGATTCCCCTGTCTGAAGAAAGGTCTTTTTTTTTGGTAGTCTTCTATACTTTCTTTTCTCTTTTTTGTTGTTGTTGTTGTTGTTAAATTTGAGTCATCTGTTCGCCCACAAGGAGCCAAATTCAAGAAGTACATCGGCCACTCAGCCCATGTGACCAATGTCCGCTGGTCACATGACCTGCAGTGGGTGCTGACCACGGGTGGAGCTGACCACGCCCTTTTCCAGTGGAGGTTTCTACCAGAGTCGGTCATGAACGGAGGACCAGATGTCAACATACAAGGTAGAGTGCAGTAGAGGATATCTCATATCATCGTATGAAGAACGAGATAGAGCCTGCAAGTATAGAGTAGAGTTCAGAAAACACAAGTAGATGGAAACAATGCCTCTACAATTGGTAACATGTTTCCTCAGAGGGTTCTGGAGGTCCTTGAGAGTATTAGTGTTCGGTATCTGGGCTGTGAATCTGTGATTTTTCCTGAACTCCATTCAAGCTTTGTTTAAATAGATGAACATGTCCTCATGAGATTTGTAGATATCCCTAAAGTATGGTATCGGGCTTTTGAACCCTTCCCAGAGTTGTGCGGGTCACTCAAGTGGTTTTGACTTTCCTAGAAAGCATTGAGAAATCTTAATTTAAGTTCAAAGTACTGGAAATGGTTCCTGCTTAGTAGCTTTAGGCTTTCTTGGGGAATCTTTGTATGTTCTTAATGTGGGGATATTATATTTGATAATATTTGGAAGTCCTTGTGAAAGAGTCAAGGCTTTTAAAGGCTTTTAAATCTAATTTACATTTCAAGGTCTTTTTTAATCTTCACAAGATCTTAGAGACCACTAAAACTCTGTGAGACTTTTTCAGGGTTTCTTCATACTTAAAGGCTGTCATCAAGGGATTAATGGTCTAAATTATAAGCTTTTAAGGACAATTCAGCTTTGACAATTCAGAGGGTATAAGTAGATTAAGATTTTCTCGAAGAGACTCTAGAAGACCTTGTGAGATTTCCAAGTGTATAAGGTCTATTCAGTAGGATTTGTCCATCAAACTAGGTTCCAGTTTAAAGGACCCTAAATAGATTTCTGGAGTTGACTTTGGAGGTAATTGTGAGAGTTTCCTTGTTTGTTTTTCTGGTTCCAATGGGTATGGATAGAGATCTTCATGTAATGTTTCCATTACTGGTGGAAAGCTTACCCAGGGCTTTAGGAGTACTCATGAAAGTTTCAAAGATCTCAAAGGTTTTCTTAGGTAGACTTTGGAGGTTCTTGAAAGCATCCCATAGTTTCCAGGCTGTCTCACTAGGTTTACATAAGCAGAAGTCATGATGGTCACAAAGTGTGTTGGTTTTTCTTGAGTTAGGGTGAGTAGGTCCATGTGCAAACATTCTCAATATCTACTAGGGGAGTCTTTGTGAGTCATTATGAGAACTCCAACAATCCTGCAGGGTTCTGTTTGTCTTGAGTTGGGTGTAAAAACCCTAATGGGATTTTCATGTGTATGGGGTTATCTTGAGAGGATTAAGGGTCCCCATTAAAGTATTTCAGTGTTACGAGGTATGTTTGTAAGTCCAACGCTCTCTGAGATGTCCTGTTGCTTTTCTTAATATAAGTAGCGGCTTGAAGAACTCACAAAAGTAAAAAGTCTCTCAGAAGTGGTTCCAGGTGTTCTTACTGTGTACTGTGTCTTAATGTAGACTTTAAGGGCCCTCTGGATAGGGACTTCAAAGTGGTTTTCTGCCTTACTGAGTTTTCAGAGATTCCTTCATATGTGAAAAAGGTCATGCAGATGGTTTCGAGTCTTCTTTAGAAAGTTTCTAAGGGCGCACCGCACTCGCACTAGGCAATCCAGTTGGTTTGATGGAGTGAGTGCTCCGATCCATGGTCAAGCACAGTACACCGCCTTTGCCCTGGCATGACTTGAAGAGGTGTGCTCATGCACACGCACTGGGACACAACGTGGACATGAAGTATAATCGATCCCTGCCTCCATTATCCAGTGTTATAGATGTAACCGACTAAAATGACTCAAAGTAAGCCACAAAGTCAGTCAATTTGATTGGTCACAAATGTTTTTCCTCTAAAGTATTGTTTTAGATAATTGGACTAAACAGAACATGTCTGTCTCTGTCCACTTTGTAGACAGCCATGGAGACTCCAACAGTGAGGAGTCGGACAGTGACGTCTCAGATGTCCCAGAGCTTGACTCGGACATTGAGCAGGAAACTCAGATCAACTACGAGAGACAGGTACAGTTCTGATGTCAATCTTTGGTGTTTCCGTGGTGACCCTTATCCCCTGAGCAAGGCATTGAACACTTAGCTTCTATAAAGTGTTTAAATTAAGCAGGTCTGTGCCTGTAAGAATGTTTTTCCTGATGAGTGTTTTAATAGAGGCTCCACTGCCACAGCTCCTCGTTCTTATTCCCATCAGCCACCGCCGCAGCAGGGTTCTGTGCGGTTGCCATGGAAATCATTAAAAACGCCTTATCTTCATTGCCAGCCGCTGCCTGGCAGACTTCCCTGTGACTTCCGTTTGCAGTTTGCCACCAGTTTCTGCAACAATGTGCTGTGTGTAGATAGAAGTCAGAGTGTGTGTTTGACAGACTAAATCAGAGCGGGCATGTGTGTTTATTTCATCAGAAGCTCTAAAGTTTAATTGGACACATGGATATAATAATGATATTTCCTTATGCTTGGTCTGTCTTTCTTATGTCTCTCTTTAAACCCTTTCCTTCTCCTACTTTCTTACCATCATTCCTCCCTACTTTCTCTTCTTCTGTTTCCTCCTCCCCTCGTTTTGTCCTTGCATTTCCCCTCTTCCCTAACCTCCCTCCTCCTTCACCGTGTGGGTTTCTTTTTGAGCCATGCCATAAGATTCAGTTTGACAGATACAGCAAAACTTTGAAAGCTCCTGGTAGGTGTAAAGTCTTCCACAGAATGCACTTGTCACTGTGTATCGTTTTAAAAGGGTTGAACTTGGAGGATGAAGAGGAGCAGCGTGTTTTGCAGACTGTTTGATGTCGTCAGTGCGTTCTTCGAGATAGATTACATCCCTTGTAATTGTTGTTGTGTCCATGAGCGGAAATAATTTAATCTGTCCAAAAACAGAGTACTGTTAAATTACCTAATGTTGAAGATTTCAATGATCATTATCAGCGTTGTTATTTTACACTAGCTATAGATTAAGGTTGTAGCTGTTGTTATCACCTATTCATGATGCTTTGTCATGTTTTACATACATTTCTGTAGCTGTTTCTAGATAAACGGCAGATAACAGAAGTTATTTTCAGCTGTTAGCCTGTTCAGAGACAAACACTACGTTAAAAAATGCTGTTCAGTGAGAGGCGGCTGCGGCTCAGTTGGTAGAGTTGTCGCCTCTCAACCTGAAGGTCAAGAGTTCAATCCCCAACTGGGTAACATGTCTGATGTGTCCTTGGGCAAGACACTTAACCTGCTTCGGTGGTGGTGTGTGAAAGTGAATTGTAACATTGTAATTGAAACAGTGATTAGCTGCAGGAATTGAAAATGATTTAAGACAGATCTTACACATAGCTGGAGCAACAGGCCACTGGTCTCTTGTGGCACATACAGACATGTTTTAATGTCTAAAAGCTGAACTGCTGTTCAAAGTTAAAATGGTCATCTGTCACTGAGTTGATATTACATCCACTGATTGTTTTGTCATAATGTCATAGCGTCATTCATGTTTACAGGACTATGTTTACCTTTGGTTCTTTTGTTAGGATGAACTGTAGATCTACAATCTACGTCATCTTGAAAAAGTTCTAAAAACATGATTACCTTTGGACCTCTAGTTATTTGAAATCATTGCAAAAGTCTTCCAAGTTCTTAATCTCATGGGAATATGGCATGTGGGAAATTTATAGTGTTCAAAGACCGACTCTAAAGAATCAAGCATATTTACCGCATGATGATATGTAATTCAGTAAAGTTTCAAACAGAGGAAGTGTTAAGTAAGACTAAATCTTTAGTCATTAATGTTTGCCTTAAAGTCACCCAGAATCATTTTCACACGACATTTCATAATTGCTCATGATTTGCTGAAAAAAAGATGGGCAGACAAACATGGAATATACATTCCTGTCACAGTGAAAGGGTTTGTAACTCTCAGTGCTGATCCACCATGACAATTCTGTAATATGCAGTTTGTGAAAATGGAGCCGTGCCAGTGCCAAACCTCCAGGGAGCAAAGTCTCTCCCTGTGAAACTCAGGCGACTGAAACACACCATCTCGACCTCAACATGAATAATTTGCATGAAAAATGAGCAGGCTTATATTCTGCCGAGGGTGAAAACTCAGCAGACAGTGTTCAGTTGAGTTCTCTCACCCGGCAGAGGAATGTGTTCATTTTTCTTATGTTAATTGTCGGGAAATGATTAATGAATTAATGAAACTAAAACATAGAATTCTTCAACATTAAAAAGAAAATGGTCAAGTCTGTCAAGTTTGTCAAATCATGCACCCATGCACAACAGACCTTTCATTTTTTACCTCCTCAACTTTTTTAGTTTTAAACATGACTTTTTTTTAAGAAGTTGTCAGGTGATAAATGGACCTTGTGTTTTGTGTGTGTTTGGGAAATGAAAATGTCTTAGTGTGTTTATGCAGGTATATAAAGAAGATCTGCCACAGTTGCGACAGCAGAGCAGAGAAAAGAAGCAGCAGGTCGGATCTCTGAAGAGACAGAGAGGACCAAACCAAGGACTCCGACTGCAGTTTGTGCACGGGTATGTGTGTGTGTGTGGTTGTTTGTGTGTGTGTGTGTGCTTTATGTTCAAATGAAGGTAGGTGTAAATGTTGGTCTCACGTCTAGACACTGGCCAAGGACTTTAATGTAAAATTCCCAAAGGTAATCTCACTGGATCAGACATAGTAACCTTTCTGTGAACCCCAAATCCAATTTGAAGTTGTCCTGACTTTAATTTTAATTTGGTGCAGACCAAATGCCTCTGGATGCTACTACTAAGCCAGCCCTCACTAAAGTTTTATCAAAAAATTATTTTGACCCAAATCCTGTAGATGAGTGCACAAGAGGCCTGATAAAAGAAGACTTTTCCTCCCATGCAAACAGTAGGCACCACAAGTAGGTGTGTGGTCTGAGAGCGTAAATTCTAAAGGGTTCATAGGTCACTATGAGCTCCTGAAGATACGATGGTGTGACCATTAAGAGCTTTGTAGGTTAGGAGAAAGATTTCAAAGGTTATTTCGATTTTATAGGGGCCAAAGCACAGAAGAGAATTTGGGACGAATTATGTTTTTCTTGTTCATGTCAGTACATGCAGAGCAGCATTTTGTCTTGAGGGACTCTGATGTCTGAATTAAGCCCTGAGTAACATCTTCATAATAGATTGTTAGTCTGAAAAACAACGAGACATGACAGATTGATTGGGCCAACAATGATACATAGTTTATGTTTACCACAGGGCTGGCCTTTTACTCGTGCTTCATCTCTTGTCAGTTAGTCATATTCAGCAAAGTTCTCACTAAATGTGCCCCTGTGATGAAATTAGACTTTGTCTGCTTAACGTTTTGTCAGCCATGTTGAAATTAAGTCAAACTGATGCCACAAAAGAACTTTCCTGGTAATTTCTCATCTTGGTAATAAACCTGAAGCAACCTATAATGTTCATTCCGTCTCAGGATGTATAGCTATAATGTGTTTAAACAGAGTGGACTTCAGGGTGACAAATTCTCCTTGATCTTATTGGCCAAATAGATTGGAATTATTATGAAATATAAAAATAATAATGTGTCCATGTAGAGATGAGAGTAAGATGGCGTTCCACCTTTGCCTTTAGATTAGTGTTCACAAAAACAAGACCTTTGACGTAAATGAATGCCTTAAATGCTGTGAAACCTCCCAGTGAGATCTACAAACAAGACCAGTAAAGATCCAGCTGGTTGGTAATTTGTGTTTGTTTGTGTGCATGTTTTTTGTGTGTGTGTTTGTGTTTTTGCAGATACCGTGGTTATGACTGCAGGAACAACTTGTTCTACACTCAGGGGGGAGAGGTGTTGTACCACGTGGCGGCGGTGGGCGTGGTCTACAACCGGCAGCTGCACAGTCAGCGCTTCTACCTTGGCCACGACGACGACATCCTGAGTCTCAGCATCCACCCGCTGAAGGACTACGCTGCTACGGGACAGGTGCACAGACACACACACACACACACACACACACAAACACACACACGCTGCCCAAAGCTTTTTGACAAGAGCTGTTGAGAAGAACTTCAAAGCAAATTAGACTTTTCCAATGTCTGAAAAGCTGAACATCAGTAGAGTTTTAGGTTCAGCATGTCTAGATTTAGAGGAGCCTGATAACTTGATAAGTCTGTAAGTACATATGTTAATGTGTTTTCACAGGTGGGGAGGGACCCGGCCATCCATGTGTGGGACATCCAGACTCTGAAGTGTCTCTCTTTACTCAAAGGATTCCACCAGAAAGGAGTGTGTACTCTGGACTTCTCAGGTAAACTTGTTTGAATTAGCCAGTTGGAATAACACTGATGTGCTAATCTAGATAAAAGGTCTTATTTTGTGGAGAGTTCTTGAAGCTTGGAATGGGACAGAATTCCATACTGAAGAGTTTACATCCATTGACCTGCTCGTGTTTGCACCAATGAAGTTTCTTTCATCCAGCTGGAAATGTCCTCTCCTGTTTGTTTATATTGTAGAGGTGAAATTTTTTTTTTTTTTTTCGCTGTTTGTGTTTTCCTGATGCAGCTGATGGAAAAAGTCTGGTGTCTGTGGGAGTCGATGACGGACATACAATTGTCGTCTGGGACTGGAAGAGAGGAGAGAAACTCGCTACTGCCAGGTACTGTACAAAAAATACAACTGTTACCACAAAAAAGACAGGCTCACAGTAAAAATAAATACAATCATACATAATTTACTAACCAAAATGTGTTTCTAGTTTTACTTATATCACTTTTAAGGCTGATTTTCCCCCCACAGCAATCTGGGGACCGTGGCTCGATTAGAGGCTTGTCGTATCCGATATTTTGTCCAAAGAGTTCTGTGATGTCACTACAATTATTTTACTGCTCCAGATCGAGTTGGAGAAACCCAGATCTGGAATTGTAAATCAAAAATGTTTGATATTTAAAATTCCTGGTCGGACTGCCTCCGAGGGAATACCAGAAGCAGCCAATGACAGCATGCAGACTTGGAAGCATCACCAACCAAATTTTGCATGCTGTGTCTGTGAAATTGTTACTACAATTTCTAAGGTGTGTGGTCTCCAAGTCTAGCCGGGTCGTCTAGTGTGTGCATTCGGAGGATTATAACATTCAAAATCAGTTGAAACTGTCTTCATGCCTGTGCTGTGAATGATCCAGTGTGTGGCCAGTTTAGGGTTAGGGTACTTAGAGTATAGTCTGAGTGGCAGTTGTAAGTCTTTGAAAAGCATTTAGTTGTTGTTTTATTTTGCAGGGGTCACAAGGAGAAGATATTCGTGGTGAAGTGTAATCCCATGCTGATGGACAAACTTGTCACAGTGGGAATCAAACACATTCTTTTCTGGCAACATGCAGGTAAAAGCTACAGATAGGGTGTTTTATTATCTAACACAATGTTGATCCACATGAGTGTGTAAGGGGTTAGAAAGTAAATTGTAACAACACTAGTACTTATGTGTTTTTATACTGAGGTAATGTTTGTCTTCAGTAGTTTGGGTCAGAAACACAAGTTGTTTTATATTGACACTTTTTGGGGGATTTTTTCAGTACAGATTTGCCATTTTTCTTTCCCGATATGTAATTTGTTGACTCAATGTTGTCTGTTGCTGTAGTAACCTTGTGTGTTTTGTCTTATTCCCACTATGACTCTGTAATGGTGTTCCTACTCTACAGTCCATTCTTGACCTTTTACTGCTGCAACAGCCAGAGTCCCAAAAGAGACAATTAAATCCTTTCATGAATCAAACGTAGACTCTCCTGTGTGAGAGTTTGTGACCTTTATGCTAGACGTTCTCAGGCTGGGCTGTGCCTCTGTAAGGGGGAGTTTGTTGCTGGGTGTTTAGGGGGGTGACAAGAAAAGAGAGATGTGAGCCTAAGAGACCGAGTGAGGTTTAGTCTGTGCTGCTGGTTTGGCACTTTATCAACACAGTCAGCATTTAAAGCAGCCAAAGTTGAAACATCATAGCTTCTGATTTCTGCATTTCACATAAAATGTGCACTTATATTAGGTGTCAAGACTGAGTCCCATTTGAACAGACACAATAAATAATAAATAAATCTGCTTATGTATCATAGAAACATGGCTTCTTCTGGTGATAGAGCATTATGAAAATGAAGGTTTTCTTCAGGTTGCAAATAATCCATTAAAACTGGTTTGTACATGCGTGGATATGTTTCAAACCAGAACTGTTAATCACTTTCTTTAGCATATTGTTAATATGGAAGCCAAAATATTTACAAATAGACAAAAAATTAGTCAAGCCAAGTTTTAGTCTTTTTGTGCAGTAATGCAACATTTATGTCAGACACTATTGAAAATGTTTATTCTTTTGTTGAAAGTTATCATGATCAGAAAAAAAGATCACTTGTTCTTATACAAGATCATGATCAAGTGATCAAGATGACCGATAAAGTTCTGAAATGGTCTCCATTTGTCTCCAGGTGGGGGTCTGACTTTTAGGCGTGGTGCGTTCAGGAGCATCAGCCGGCCGGAGACAATGATGTCTGTGTGTTACGGACGCAGCGAGGCGCTGGTGTTCACAGGGGCCACTACAGGAGACGTTTACATCTGGAAGGAACCGCTGCTGCTGAAAACCATCAAAGCTCATGATGGACCTGTGTTCGCAATGTTCTCCCTCGACAAGGTGAGGAGGACACAAGTGTGTTAGTGTGTGTGTGAAAAAGAGAGAGAGTGAGTGAAACAGAGGGAGCTCCCCATAATCTGCTTTATACATCAAGAAAGATGAACGATGAAAATGCCTCCAGGTCCAGGTTTCAATTAAACACTGTGAACAGTTCTCCAGACGATCATCCTCCTACTAATGATCTGTTTACATTCTGTGTGTGTGTGTGTGTGTCTGTGTGTGTGTGTGTGTGTGTACATTCTGTGTGTGTGTGTGTGTGTGTGTGTGTGTGTGTGTGTGTGTGTGTGTGTGTGTGTGTGTGTGTGTGTGTGTGTGTGTGTGTGCGTGTGAACCTACTTGCACTCAGTGTTAGTCATGCTGAACAGGATTGTCAGCTAAATGCCCAAATATCTCAATGTAGGAGTGAGCAGACGTGTACTTTATTTACATGTTTTTTTGCTGGCATCCATCTGTTTTTCCTCCCTCCCTTCCTCCCTCCCCTCCACTTCTCCATTTTTCTCTCTGTTCATTGTTTTATCTCCCTCTCTCACATTCACTCCACGGCTCTCTTTATGTAACAGGATTTGAAGACAGACAAGCCAATAGACAGGCTCACAGGAGAGACTCTATTTAACCAGAAACTAATTTAAATCCACAAAATCTCATTCCTTTCATGGTTCATGTTATCACATTTCTGTTTGTTTTGGATTTTATGTTCAGAATGACTCTATCCACCTCTCAGCATCAGTATGTACATTGTGCCTGAATGTGAAGATGATCTAAGCTTGCAGCTCACTTTAATGCTACAGAGTAGATGAAGTTATAAAAACAAAGTGAAAAGATAAATTATTCAACATCATATTTTATTAAGTAGCTTTGAAATTGGTGGTCAGCAGCGTAAATGTCTAATTTTTTTGAATGCCTTTTGGCTCAATTCACCTTCTCATTGAAATAAGACAAAGAAGAAGGCAATTGTTGTTTTTTTCATCTTTTTTAATAAATGTTCTCTATTTGATCCCACAGGCATGTGCACCAAGTTTAGTTTGCACCTCAGTTTTTGTGCATTCCATTCCTATTGACTGTATATCAATATGGACAGTGCCTCTCAGCCCTCTACCATTGGAAACAAAAGTGAAGCCAAAATACCCCTGTGACAGGGCTGACATAATTCGCTGGTGCAGCGGCATATGAATGTGTATGAATAGGATTAGTTACTTCTGATGGTCACTTTACACAGTAGGCTCTGCTATCACTGTGTTAATCGGAATTAATGGGTAGGTGTGACATGCAGCGAAAAAGCGCTTTGAGTAGTCAGAAGACTAGAAACGCGTTTTTATACGAGCTCAAGCTAATTTAACTCAAACAAGATTTATTTAGTGTTTGTACTGATTTGAATCATGAAATCCATTGATGTTGAGAGGAGGAAATGTTGCAGATAATATGGCTCTGGGGGTCCAGTAGTCTCTTAGTAAAAACTGAGTTAGCGCTCAGCATAAGCTTCCCCTGATGTGCTGTCAACTGAGAAGCTGAGAAAAAGCTTTCATTATTACACATTACATGACTGTTTCATTCACTATTTACTGGTTTAAAATGATCTTCATTCACAGACAACAGCCTTAAAAATGTCTGAAAGACAACTTTATCAGGTGTGAATAAATGTTATAATGTTTAACTAAAGCATCTGATTGCTGCAGATTTCTGTAATTATCAGGATACTCTTCAACGTTGCCACATTTATTATAATAGTATAAAAATCAATCATAGCCAGCAGTGTGTAATGGGATGTGTTGATGATGGGCACTTAACATACAGCACACTTTGCCATCAATGTATGGTTGTTCAATGGGTGAATGTGACACGTAGTCTAGAAGCACTTGAGTGGTCAGAAGACTAAAAAAGTGCTACACATATACAGGCCATGTGCTGTTTCTCTTCCCTTCAGTTTTCATGTCATCATGGACAGACTTTTGTTCAGGTATGGGTGATTTTTGATGAGAAATATTGTTTAAATAATAAAAGAAAAACATGATGATATACTTTTATATTCCTCCTCTACTTTTTGCCCTCATGTGCTGTTGTAAAAAACTTGGATATCTTTATCAATGTCAGTGTTCAGGGAGTTGCTGAATGTTTTATGACTCTCAGAGTTAAAACACAAGAAAGTACACTCTTTCATACCACATCAACTGAGTGAGAGGCTTGAGATTAAACAAGTTGCCTGAAGATCTCAGGCAGAGTGGGAGAAGGAGAGAGAGAAACCTGTCAGTAGAGGCAGACAAGACTGATGGCTGACAGCCCACAGAGCTGAAGGAGGGGGAGGTAGATGTCTCTGGTAGATCTGACATGTTTCTGCTTTGTTTCAGCACAGCATGGGTCTGCGTTTGCCTCTTATTGAAATATCAGTAACTCAGTTAAAACCATTTGTTTTCAGGGCTTTGTGACAGGCGGGAAGGACGGCGTGGTGGAGCTGTGGGACGACATGTTCGACCGATGTCTGAAGACGTACGCCATCAAGAGAGCAGCGCTGTCCCCGGGCTCCAAAGGTACACACAGCCCCATCCACCAATTGAAAAACTCAGCTGCAGACCACCACATCTGAAACATCAAACATCAATCAACACTTTGAAACTAAAGTGCTTCTTCATAACATAGCTCTGGGACGCTCTGCCTGATGAGATAAGACAGATTACGTATCACAGCAGCCCCTCACCATACTGTGTCTCCTGTCTATCTCTCTATTCAAATACCCACAAAAACAGTGCTTTGTTTTATTTGCGGTTTCTGTTTTCATTCTACTTCAACAGACAAGACATGCTCGCATAACTGTGGGTGATTATTTTCCATTTCAGTTATCCATATCTGCTTTGTTGATTAAATCATGTTAAACGTGTTTTCATAAAAGCTGTCCCTGATCAGAAAATGCCCAATTAATTTTAAAAGCACATTTTATACCCAAAGGTAACCCGTACTTCACCAAGACAAAATAATTGTACAATAAAAAGTGAAGGCTGTCAAAACAACAAATCCAAGGGAAAGAAAGAACAACAAAAACAATTTACAAAACAATATTGATTCATTTAAATGATGGAAACAGGGAAGTACACTGTATTACTGTCTTTCATTATCTGTTTATACACAAGCTCTACCTCTAAGCATCCATCCATCCTTCCATTCATTCATTCATTCATTCCTCCATCCATCCGTCTGTCCATCCATCCATCCCTCCATCCATCATTCATCCATCATCCATCTATTCATCCATCTATCCCTCCATCCATCCATCTATCCCTCCATCCATCCATCTATCCCTCCATCCATCCATCTATTCATCCATCCATCCATCTATTCATCCATCCATCTATCTATTCATCCATCCATCCATCTAGTCATCCATCCCTCCATCCTTCCATCCATCCATCTATTCATCCATCCCTCCATCCATCCATCTATTCATCCATCCCTCCATCCATCCATCCATTCATCCATCATCCATCTATCCATCCATCCCTCCATCCATCCATCTATTCATCCATCCCTCCATCCATCCATCCATCTATTCATCCATCCCTCCATCCATCCATCTATTCATCCATCCCTCCATCCATCCATCTATTCATCCATCCCTCCATCCATCCATCCATCCCTCCATCCATTCATCCATCCATCCATCTATCCATCTATTCATCCATCTATTCATCCATCCATCATCCATCTATTCATCCATCATCCATCTATTCATCCATCCCTCCATCCATCCATCTATTCATCTATTCATCCATCTATTCATCCATCCATCCATCCATCCATCCATCTATTCATCCATCATCCATCTATTCATCAATCCATCCATCCATCTATTCATCCATCATCCATCTATTCATCCATCCATCCATCCATCCATCCATCTATTCATCCATCGTCCATCTATTCATCCATCCATTCCTTCCTTCATTCATTCATTCATTCATCTAATAATTAATCAATTTATCCATCAATACAAATAATAAAGACTAATATTTCATTCAATTTTAATTAAGAAGTTTAGGCATTTATCCCATAGCATTTTCAAAATGTTCATATACTATTTATAGATGCTACTACATTAAAAAATACATTGAGAAACTATTGTATAAGATTTTCCCTGACTCTGAGACAGGGGGTATAAGCCACAAGTATATTAAATTAGAGTTTTAAGTAAAGCTGTCTTCACATACTGCAGAAACTACTCTGTAGTCAACACTGCCATCTGGTGGACACATAGTGAAATACACCTCAGTTTGTTAAACTAAACTTATCAGTTTTGGAAAGTTACACAGAATGGATTTTCTTCTCAGTAACCACTCAGATGACTTTATGTGTGCAGGCCTGCTTCTGGAGGACAACCCGTCCATCAGAGCCATCACTCTGGGTCACGGTCATATCCTTGTGGGAACCAAAAACGGGGAAGTCCTGGAGATCGACAAAACTGGGCCCATGACCCTGCTGGTGCAGGTGTGTTGGCTTGCAGTTTTCAACTTAAATTGTATTTGTGGATACCTCATACATTGTTCAGTTAATTGAACTCTTAACCTGATTTGCATGTAAACTCCAGGTATATAAACTTACATGTAACCCAAGTGAGGTAAGGTGGAGCTCTTTCATTCAGTATTTAAGGGTTATAAGTGTATGTTGAATCATGTGGGGGTTTAAATGAATGATAGGTACAAGAAGTTTGTCTGATAATAACAGAAAGACACAGAAATGTGTGTGTGTGTATGCGTGTGTGTGTGCGTGTGTGTGTGCGTGTGTGTGTACAGTGTCTGTGTGGGTGTGTTTATGAAGTGTGTGAGGTTTTTTGTGTGACGGTCTGAGTGCTTTAAGATGTCTAATTGTTCAGTCAGGTTGAACTGAGACGAGACCGTCTAGTGATCTATGGAGGATTCACTGTTTGGGTCAGGATGGTGCTTACTGGTTTCTAAGCATCACCCCTGTTACCTAGCAACCTCAACAGAAGCACCACAACTATTTAACATAGATGAACATCTCTTAACTTAACCTATTATTTAAAGACAATTTGAAGTTTTGAAATGTGTGTGTGTGTGTGTGTGTGTGTGTGTGTGTGTGTGTGTGTGTGTGTGTGTGTGTGTGTGTGTGTTTGCAGGGTCACATGGAGGGTGAGGTTTGGGGTCTGGCCCCTCACCCCCTCCTTCCCGTCTGTGCCACCGTCAGTGACGATAAAACCCTGCGACTGTGGGAGACGTCAGCCAATCACCGCATGGTGGCAGTCCGCAAGCTGAAGAGAGGTCAGATAAAGGATCCGACTAAACATGGTTCTGTCTGTTAACTTGAAATGATGTTCATGTAAAATCTCTGGTGATTATTTTTTAAAATAGCAGTTTCCCTCATAGCTTCTTAATTAGTATCAATACATTATAAATGTAGTAAAGTAAATTGTCCCCCCTGAGTTAATGTTGAGTTTAGGAAGACAGGCACAAAGTGACTTCAATTTGTACTTGTGCAGTATTTCAGTTACATTCCACCCCCACACAGTGTTTTGATTTCAATTTATTTTTGGACTTTGCAGTTGTTTACATAGGTATCTGCGTATTTTGTCTTTTTGCAGAGAAATGTTTTGATTTGCATTATTGCAATAGTTTATCAGGTCTCTATGCAAGAAAACAAGCAGACAACTTTTTATGGGACCGTTTTAAACGAACCCAAATATTATCAAAAAAAGCTACTTCAGGGTGAATAAGGAGCTGGTTTTGTATGCCTGTTCTTGGTGGGGAAACAAAGCCACTTTTTGCTGGTTTGGATGCAGAAATCCATTTATTTACAGTTCCGTTATGATAGGATATTATAAATGGACAAAAATGTTCAACAAACCGAATACAATCAAACTACAGCACACAAAACTCCGACTACGACACAGTCAAAATGTGTACCGGTATGCCTTCAATTCACACACCTGGCTCTAATCACATGCAGCCTTGGCTTTATGTCTGGCACAAGACTCCACCTACAGTTCAGTGTCGGAGTTACACTCATGACACAAAGTCACACAGTGTTACAACAGTTTCACGCAGAGATGAGATAACAACCAATAAAAATTCATTTTAGCTCCAACCTTTTAAAATACTCGTTCTCTGGATAAAATTTACCATTTGACGCAATTTCAGAATAATCTCATCACTTTAAATGCGCAGAATCACATACATTTTTAAATCAAGTTTAAGAGTTCAACTTCCATTTGTACCTAAATTTTGCAATCATGTATTTGCGTCCCCCCCCAACAGAATAATTGCCTCGATCTGCGTCCTCACATCGAGTTTGTTTGTTGTTGTTCCACCCAAAACATGTGTTCTGAACACACCTTTAGACAGTAAACAACAGAGAGGATATGAGGACGAAACGATGAGATGTCTAATGACAGATCAAGTAATATCAGTTAGACTCCTGAATAAACAAATTATATAAATAATTATTCATAAACATGTAGATTAAACTAAGAGTGTCTTTTACTAGGAGGTCGCTGCTGTGCCTTCTCTCCTGATGGGAAGGCGTTGGCAGTCGGTCTGAGCGATGGCGGCGTGCTGGTGGTGAATGCTGACACGCTGGAGGATCTCTTGAGCTTCCACCATCGCCGTGACGCCATCTCTGATGTTCGCTTCACCCCTGGTGAAAACAAAAACAACAAAACACACACTCACGCACCCATCAATACAAATATTACTGCTAAAGACAAGTCCACTCATCCTCTCTTGTATCTCACATTTTCTTGTACACACTTGTTCTCAGACTCAGGTAAATTCCTGGCTGTGGCGTCACATGACAGCTTTGTGGACCTCTACAATGTGCTGAGCAGTAAGAGAGTGGGCATCTGTAAAGACGCTTCCAGTTACATCACCCATATCGACTGGGACGCACGAGGTAACAAATGCTGCTCTCTTCCTTTATTACATCTCTGAGCTTCACTTTTATTTGATTTTTTTTTCATCTTAATCTGCAGAATAACTAAAGCTTCTGAGAGCTCACTTTATATCTCAGTGTAACACTGGGGACATGACATCACCAACAGGTACATGAGGAGCAGACTTATTCTCCCATTCTTAAAAAGCAGAGCCAGAGCAAAAGTGTTCTTTTTAACGGCTAGCTGGGCTGCAGCTCCAGTTGTTGCAAAAAGAAGTCTGATTGTAAAGAAGTCAAAGAGAAGAAGAGCTTACCTGTCTCTTGGTTTATTACTATATCTGCAAACATTATCTTAGTTATGTGTTTAAGGACTTTGTTCCCTTGTTTCAAGTCTACTCTTTCATTCATTCATTCATTCAACTTTTATTTGTACTCGAAAGATCATTGAGGGGCAACCCTCATTTACAATGACATCGAGTCATTCCAGAAATAATTTAGAAAACAGACATTAAATCAAAAAGAAAAACAGGGGACAGATAATACAAGACTGCTAAAATCAGTCTACAAAAGTCTAAAATGTACTAAGATCATTAAGCGAGTACAAAACTGCAATAAATAAACACCCTTATGTAAAACAGTTACAAACAGAGGTTGGGTTTCTAAAATGCCCAAAAGGTAAAAGTTAATTTCCCTCAAGAAGATGCTGTATGTTGTTCCAAGAGTTTGGTGCAGAGTAAGAAAAAGCAGATTTTCCCAGTTCCGATCTGACTCGAGGAACATTCAACAGTAAACATCTTGAGGAACTTGTCTGGTGAGGGTAATTTTTCTGTGAGAGCTTTATAAATAAAAAGATGCCAGTGCATATCACGTCTGAGTTATATAATTAATTTACTTTTATAACTATGGTCCAATGAAGAATAAAAAAGAAGAAGCAGCTTACACATTTGGGCATGGCTACCATGTGACTGTCAAGTCTCTACCACAGCAACCTGAAAATGACCTTAAAACAATTATCTGAGCAGGAGCCTCTGCCTTTTTTCAATTACTCAACCCTGTTTTTTGCAAACCAAAATGTGCTTCCGCATGATTATTCCATATAACATTAACAACAAGCTAACCCCACCATGCTATGCAGGTCCACTCTTTCATCCAGATTTGTCAGTCCTGACACTTTTCATGTCCAAAGTGTCAAACTCTTTAAACAGTGTAAATAGTTTTGAGATTGCACATGTCAATCAATGGTTAGATTTATAAACAGAAGTCAAGAGCCAATCAGGGCACAGTATGATGCTTATAGTTTATATGAAGTTGTGATTACGAACCTGACAAATCTACTTAAGGTAATTTAAACAATAAACTGACACATTCATGTCAGAAGAAATAACATTTCAGCAGCAGATTGTGTTAAACTGAACTTGTTACCTGTTCTAAGTTTGTGACATGTATAAAAGGATGATTATGTGATTTCTTCCTCCTAAAGTCTGTTTGTGTCTGTGCTGCAGGAAAACTGCTGCAGGTGAATACAGGAGCGAAAGAGCAACTGTTCTTTGAAGCCCCGAGAGGAAAAAGACAAACCATCAGGAACTCTGAGGTGAGATACATTTAACACAGCTCAGTTTGTGGAAAACTGAACCCTCAACTAGTAATGTCACTATTTGACTGCTACGTTTGACCAGGAAAGAACACTGACAACAAATTTGGACTTTTTAATCGGGTGCGGCTCAGGTGCTTTGAGTTAAGTTATTGGTTGCGGTTCAAAAATGAAAATAATCTTCAAGTATCTCCAAGTACCAAGTATTCTTCAGAACTAAAAGATTAAGGAAAAGCAGCAAAGTGATGGTAGCAGAATATAACATGAACAACATGTTTCTTCATATTAAGTTCTTATTTAAACTTCATTACAGACTCTATAAAAAAAATGGAAACAGCTACTCAGAGAGACATCAATGTTACGGGTTATATAAACATTGCCTGCTGCATTAGTTAAGATTTCACTCTTTCCTTCTTTAGACCTATATGGAGAGGTGTTCATGCAGTTTAAGGTGAAACTTTCAAAGCAAAATAAAGGGCTTCTACAGTATCTGAAACACAACACAGTGTATGTGTTATCATTCAACACTACAGTGGTTAAAGTGTTAAATCTGTTTAAGAAACTCAATGTTGAATGTTTATTATGTTATTGTACACATGTGTAGCTGGAGCGGATCGGTTGGTCGAGCTGGACGTGTGTCCTGGGTTCCAGCTGTGAGGGAATCTGGCCGACGTACAGCGACATCACCGACATCAACTCTGCGTCACTCACCAGAGACAGAACACTGCTCGCCACCGGAGACGACTTCGGATTCCTGAAACTGTTCAGCTACCCTGTTAGAGTACGACACAACCACCACTCAATGGTTACTGTGTGGACTCAACCTTGACATCAGTTTCACTTCTAAATTATAAGAATATGATTAACATCCCTGTAGCAATCCCTGTACTGCAGTATTTGTATTATTGCTATATGACTTGCTATAAAATCTCTCTTCAATGTGAAAATGTATATTTAGGTGTATTTCTTCTTGTCCTTCTCCCTGCAGGGTCAGTATGCTCGTTTTAAACGTTATGTGGGCCACAGCGCACAGGTGACCAATGTCCGCTGGGCTCATGACGACTCCACCCTGCTGACGGTGGGCGGGGCCGACACTGCACTGATGATCTGGGCAAGGGAGAGAGGAGGTGGGGTTTGTGGAGAGGGGGAGGGGCCTTTGTTTCGCGACAACAGACCACCTGTGGACAGCGAGGAGTCAGACGACGACATCGAGGAGGACGGAGGTTTGATGTTAAAGTCTTTAAGAAAGTGCCCTTAAATGTGATGTGTTATTGTGCCCTCTACATCAGAATTACTAAAGCAGGCAAATGATTTCTGCTCTTAACTTCCATTCAATACAGTTTTCTTCATTTATCATGATCACCATACTTAGACCCTCAGCTGTTAATGTTCTGATCTGAGCTTCACAAACTACTTTCAACCTTTAAAACCTACTTACTTCATTACCTTTACCAAGGCATCTTTTTACGGGTGTTGATGTTGAATTTGTTAGCAGGGTTACAGGGTAGCTAGCAGCCCAATTATACTGAATGGACAAACATAATATTTCAACCTTAAGGGGCTTCATGCCAATTTAAACCCAAACCCAGAAAAGAACAAGTTTTCTAATAGTAATTTTGTAACTTTTTGTATTTTTATTTTGTTACTTATTTTGGGTTTTTGTGTCCAAAGGCTACGACAGCGACGTTGCTCGGGAGAAGGCCGTGGAGTACACCACCAAGATGTACACTGTGAGCCTCAGAGAGATGAGAGGAACCAAACCTCACCAACAGGTGAAGGAGCTGTCAGTGGAGGAGAGGTATGCACAAACACACACACACACACACACACACACACACACACACACACACACACACACACACACACACACAGACACACACACACACACACACACACACACACACACACTATTGTCCGGCTTTTTTCTGTTTTTGTTGGACGGTTTGTTTATTTGTTTGTTTTTGTTTGCTAAACTTGTCATTTGAGCTTCTGGTGCAGCTTTAAAGTTTGTGAAACTTGAGCATTAATAATTCACAGCTTTAGAAACAGAGTGTGATCTCCCTTTAAGATTTGTAAGATTTGAGTTGTTTACTTTATGACGCAGACTGTTGCACGAAAAACTGAGCTCTTTTTATGATCACTGTTTGTCAATGTGTGTGTGTGTGTGTGTGTGTGTGTGTGTGTGTGTGTGTGTGTGTGTGTGTGTGTGTGTGTAACTAGTCCAGTGACAGGGTTTTCACTCTTGTATGTTAAAATCAGACTAAATATAAATAATAACTCATTGTCTCAGTTTGCTGTGTGTGTAGTCATTACACATGCTAACCTACTTGTTGCCTCAGTGTCAGTGAGTTTCTGTGTTCAAAACATGCAACAACTAAAGGAACCTAACCTAGGAAGTAATTATGCAGAGTGCCATTTTGTCAAACATGATGTCATACTGACAGTAATACTATAATATACTAAATACTAATAATATAATAAAGTGTACAAAACAAGACTGAATAAACTCCTTCGCTGCTGCAGTATAGTGACATTGAAGCTCAGAGCACCTCAGCCACAGATAATTATGTGTATAAAGCTCCACATGTCTTTTTAAGGGCCTAAAGGTGTCTTGTGGTTTTGACTTTAAGATTCTTGTTTTTGTCCCTTTGTGGTATCCTTAGTTCCTGAGTACTGCTGCTGCTCTCTGGCTTTGCCTGTAGAAACTCTTTTAATATTTGTGTTGTGTTTTAACTTGCATTCCCTTGGAGGCAGGGCATTGTCAAGTAAGTATGAGCTAATATTTATCTGTAAATGATTTACAAAATGTAAAAACATCACATGATATAAATATTCTATATGAGCTGTATAAAATCAGACTTTAAAAATGTGCCTGGTTAGGCAATTCAATGAATATTTCCTACAACATGAGACAATAATTAAATAAATGTGGTTCCTTATAGGAACAACTTATGAGCCGCTCTCTGAGTTGTGTTTGTAGAGAACGTTTGGTGGATGTTTTGGCGCTAGACAAAACAACACGTACGCCTCTTTAACGACCGGGTTCAGCATCTCAAATTAAAGCTTGAGCTACAAGAACTTTTAACAAAAAATAGAAAACGTCTTTATAGTCACCCTGAAATCTACAATTACACAGCTCATGAACCAGCTATGCATGTTTTCCATTTCTACATTTATGTTCAAATACCTTTATCATCTCTCAGTCACAACAGCTTGCACTAAACTGGCAGTTTTGCTTTTTGGGTTCCAGCATTAAAACATAAGGAATGATTTATTAAGTAAAGCAGATTGTCTGGCTGGAACAGGTTATTATGTTTATTGCTCTATTTTTATATCATGTTTCCATGATTTGATGTTTTATCTGTATATTTGATATGCTTGTATTAGTATAAGTAGTATAAGTAGTTCATCAGTGAATATTATCTGATGTTTCAAACAGCTTCAACAGTTTGCATTAATTATAATGTATTTTTCCATTTGATCATTGTCTGTCATTTGAATACACTGCTTCTAATAATGTCTCATCCCATGTTCTTCTACCTTTCTTTTTCTTCCGCTCTACAAATCCAGATCATTACTTATTATTCTCTACTTTTCCTTCCTTTATACCCTTCTTCATCTTCTATCTTGTTCCTCCTCCTCTGCTGTTTTCTGTTATAAATGATCTCCTGGTAGGATTCCTCCTCCTTCCTCAGCCTGGTTTCTGTCCTGCACATGTTCTCCATCATGACTTTTTCCAATGACCAAACATATTTTGATTCTCCATCATCAGACTGCCAAAAATGTATACTAAGCTAAAAACAAACAACCAAAAAGTAAGACAAGGAGGAGCTTATCACACAAAAAAACAACTCAGAAATCCATTATCTGCTGGGGGTGAGAAATGGCCAATTTATTCTGTCAACAGGATTAAAATCAATTACTAGCAAAAGTGAAGTTCCTCCCCACCTCACATTAGGGAATGTGCATACACAGTTTTTGGTAGATCATTATGAGTCTGGTTCTGCTCGTGTCAAAAACAGTCAATGAACATTTTCAAATCTTAAACATAGTTTTTGTTTTAATCTGAAGAGTAACGGTTCTGTGTAAAAACACTACTGCTAATAGACAGATGTAACTCCATCAAAACATCTGTTGTTGCTGGTTGGCTCCATTCAGCTTCAATAAGAGAATACAATGAATACATTTTTATGGAGATCTTGTAAAGATGGGTAGAGGCTAGTTAGCAACAGTGTTTCACTATTACAAGGAAACACGAGGATGCAGGTGAAGTATCCCTGTTTTTGAGCTGTTACAACAACAAAATTTCCTGCATTGGGGGATCAATAAAGTTGTATCTTATCTTATTGCAAATAAACGTCCATTGATATCCCTGGAAAAGATCAATTAAAAAAATCCCATTTAAACTACAAAGCTTGCCTGTGAATCATCATGTTTTTAATTTTAGTCCAAGATCAAATGAATCCAGCTAGCCCACAGCTAACTCACTGACTCTGTGGTAACACTTCCCTCTGTACATGCCTCAATGCATCATGGGATCTGCAGGCATACAATTTACTCTTTTTTAAACGGCTAACATGTCAGCTACACTCGCATGTCAGCCTGACAGCCCATACGTGCATCCCAGTAGTATGCTAGCATTTTGTGAGCACATCTAGTCATATTATAGTTATTCTGAGGCATGCGGTCTCTATGTGTGTAAAATGTTGTGTGTTGCGTGAGTGGATGGATGCAAATGTGTTGGTGTGTGTGTGTGTGTGTGTGTGTGTGTGTGTGTGTGTGTGTGTGTGTGTGTGTGTGTGTGTGCGTGCGTGTGTGTGTTTGTGGGTTTTCTAAAGCTCTTTACCTTGGTTCTGTCCCTCTGCTCTCAAGGGGATCCAGGTAACACCTGTCCACCTGTCTATATGCAAAGCCTCTTCATTGTGCATTATGCGTGTGCTTGTATCACACACCTGTTGGCATTACGTCACACTGTTCAAAGCCTCCAGGTCATTCTCCAAGTCATCCATGACGCCTGATTTGTCAGAGATGTGACATTAGCGTTTTATTAAAGTGCTCATTCTCAGTCTTTTCCCATTTTGAGAAGCTCTTATGAACCCTCCCCATCACATAACCGTAGAACGCTCCATATCATATACTGTATATATCTACATAAAGTGCAGTCACACATTGGTTTGTGGGTTTGTTAATATTGTTTTAATTTGAACTGAAAAACAAACAAAAAACAAAGCGCCAAATCCCGACCCCAACTGTACAAGACAGGGTCCAAAGAACTGGGGGGGGGGGGGGGTGCAGGCTTTGTCTGCTCTGAGGGTGTTTGTTGGCCTGTTCTAGGGATGTATCAATGAGAACAATTCAACATTTATGTTAATTTTTTACATCAATGGATTACTGCTTTGTGGGTCCTCGGGGGGGGGGGGGGCTCAGCTTTTCTTAGATACAAGTAGGGGGGCTCCAAGGAAAAAGTTTGGGAACCACTGCTCTTACACATTCCCAGCGTTATGGTCTATTTTAGTCTTAATGTGATCCTTAAATATGGATTAAAAATCTTTCTCTTTTGAAGAAGAATACAAATAAAGATTGAGAATATAAGATTAATATGAATATGTTTACTGAGGTAATGAATCAAATGAGAAGTATGAGCTCATTTGTTATCCTTTTTTCAATCAGTGGGGTCGACCTCTGCTGACCGTGAGTAAGAATCTAGTTTTAAAACACATTTGGCATTGGCTTTAATTTTCAAACAGGAGTTAATGTCCATTCTATAATGGACATCAACACAAAAATGAATTGCAATGATTGTTTCCTCTTTCAGAGTGGCGCAAAAGTAGAATTACATTTCATCTCAGGTTAATAATATACTGTTTCATGAGAGGGTTTGATCATTAATGGTCAAAGTTGTTTGTAATTTGTTTAGCTGGGATGGTGTTTATTCTATTTTTCTGTGTCCATACTTTACATCACATAGGTCTGTTACCTTATATGGTATAAAATGACTGTAAACATCCAAACAGCAGTTTTATGAGTGCAAATACTTCCAATAACAAGGACTGTTACTTCTTCTGCCTGGCTGTTTCTAATTTATCTTCTGCTGTCTCATGTCTGTCCTATCTGTCCGTCTGAATCCCAGTGCTGTCTGTGTCTGACCTTCCTGTCTCACTGACTCTTCCTCCACCTGTCTGTCTGTATATAAAACATTAATTAATTGAATGATTAATAGACTGATTGATTCTCCAGACCTCCAGTGAGTCGAGCAACGCCACAGCCGGAGAAACTCCAGAAGAATAACGTCTCCAAGAAGAAGAAACTGGTGGAGGTATGTCCCTCTACCTGTCTGTCTCTGTCTACCTGTCTGTTCTTCTGTTTATGTCTCTCCTGTCTCCTCGCCCTGTAGGACATGGTTTTGGAACATGTGTTTGGATTTCGGGGTTACGATTGTCGAAACAACCTGCACTACCTCAACGACGGCACCGACATCGTGTTCCACACTGCTGCCACCGCCATCGTCCACAGTCTCAGCAATGGTAACCACAGCAACGAAACCAAGCACAGGCTAGCAAAATAGATTGAAAAAGTACATAACACATGTAAAAACATAACTCATATAGTGGGAGCACAACTCCATACTTATGCTGGGGTCATATGGCAACATCCAACACCAATATCAACAACACTTAGTTGTAAACGTTAGCTAGCTTACAACCAGCAGTACATTGGAGCAGTGGCATTTTTTCTTTTAACATTTTCAACAGCAAAGACATACTAACAGTGAGAGAAAGGTTTGAGAAAGCAGAATGAGAATTTCTGTTAAAAAGGCCCTTTACACACATGTACAGGGCAAGATAATGAAATAAATAATAATAATAAAATAATTATTTTTCCACTGGAGTCTCCTAAATCTACATTTACATTTTTCCGATCTTTGTCATGTGTTTATGTGTCCTCTTTCTCTGCAGGAACTCAAAGTTTCTACCTGGAACACACTGATGACATCCTGTCTCTAACGGTCAACCAGCATCCCAAATACAAGAATATCATCGCCACTGGACAGATCGGTACACTGAGTGTGTGTGTGTGCGTGTGTGTGTGTGTGTGTGTGTGTGTGTGTGTGTGTGTTTGTGTTTGCATGGCAGTGTGTTTTCTACTAACTTGTGTACTAGCCTAAACGAGTCCTGCTTTTCTCTCCTCCGCTTCATGTTTAACCTGCTTGCTTTTTTCTAGTGAAAACAAAATAAGATTGATGACAGGAACCTGGAGGACGAGATGTATGAACAATTTAAGAATTGCTTAAGAACAAGATATATAGGATTAAAAAAAAAGTAACATCAACAGGCTTGACTTTTATGTGCACTAAAGGTGATAAAGGTGCTAATGGCCTTCTTAATCTCATTAAATTAACAGCCTTTTTATTGGCAAGTGTTGGCTGTGATTTCACCATTTTTTATGTTTAGGAACAATATATTGCTGATGAGATATTTGCTTTAAGGTACATCAAGCCATTATTGATGACAAAATAGATAGCTCTGGGAAGGGCATAGCTTTTTAAAAAATTAAATATGAGATTAAGACCCCCTCATCCAATCCACAGACCGTATTTAAGAGGAGTACATAGCGTCCAGGTCTTAAGAGAGAAGCCAGCGCTACATGGCATTTTTCTTTATAAACTTAAAGGTACCACATAGTTCTCAGAGCTCCCCAAAACATGTCTGTGAAGATTAGTGCCAAACATCCACTCTGATCTTGTATTTAAGCAAGCCTATAAACCCCCTATTCATTCTGCTCAGAACAGGCTGTTTCTGTGTCTTTAGCTTTAAAGGTGCACTATGGAGTTTTGGTAGAGAAATGTGAAAGATGGAGAAGTGTATAGATTATGTGGTGTAAGTTCATAACTCCATACCGAACTGTCCTCAGGGGAAATTTTGTCCCTGAAACACTGTTTGAAGATAAAATGCTGTGCAAGAAGTTATGGTGGGGGACCCGTAACAGTGAAACCGTAACTCTGCTGCTTTTAAGCTCTAAACAGTGTTCCAGGGACCCATTTTTTCCTTTCAATAAAGTTTGTGTATTCAGTTCAGAAATACAGCATAGAATTGTTTCACTCAAATGTCACTACCAAATCTCCATAGTGCACCTTTAAATACAAGTGAGCTGTGTCTGACCACGCCCCTGTGGAAGGGCTTGGGTGGCTTAGGCATTAATGCACAATGCCAAATTGTTTACACTAAGAAGGCAGACTCAGAGGGCAGAACAAACACCTAGCTGTCAAAGTGTCACCCACCTGGGGGAGGGGTTACTGCCCTTTGTGATGTCACAAATGGAAAATCACCAAACGGCCTGTTTGAGCACACATTTTCTCAAAAGTGACACAAGGAAAAGATGAAAAAGATTGACTTTCTCCTAATTGGGGGGTTTGTAGACTAATGGAACACATATTATTGATCTTAAACATAGGAAAGTGTATTTTGCATGATATGTGACCTTTAGCTCATCTTCACTTATTGCAAAAACATGCTTCCAAAAATAAGCATAGTTGATACCGCAGCTAGCTGAACGTACCTCAACAAACAAGCTAGCTCTAGCTTAAGCTGATAGTTTAGCGTCGACTAACCCCTTAGCCAACACTCTTAGCCAAATATTGTCACTTCTGGCAAAAAAAACCCTAACAAGATAGAAAGGTTGAGACTTCACAATGTCCTTCAAAACCCAATGGCTGATTCGTCGCTGGCTACATCCATTTTCAAATTCAGTCAGTTTCCCAAACCTTATCATGTTCAGACAGTCCCTTAAGTCTATGGTCGACCACATTAAGCCTATTACTTCCTTCAGTCAGCAAGAATCAGCCATAAGTATCTCTCTATGCTGTCATGGCTGAAGTTAGCCTGTCTGTAACAACTCACTCAAAGTTTTAATCTGTTTTGTTGTGTTTTTTATATGTGTGTTGTGGCTGGCCTCATTTGTCACCATCGCTCTCACAACACCTCAGGTGACGTCAGTGAACTCCCAGGTAAAAAAAACAGACTGCACCGCCGTACCCATCCCACCGAGACAAACACCCTGAAACCCAGAGATGTCGTGATGAAGACAAAATATTCCATCTGGACTTTTACACCTCCCTAAAGAGGATTCTCAAATGCAGGAAAAAACATTTGGATTTTATCCTGTCATACTGAAAAATGTAGATTTGTTATCTGTATAAATCAGAAAAAAATTTACTGAATAAAAATAGCATCCAATTGCTACTAATTCAGACACCACATATTGTGTTTTCTTAAAAAAAAAAACAGCAGATTTAATGTTGAGTCCATTTTTTAAACCATCTTTAAATCAGTTTACTTCCCTTGTTCTTCTTTTGTACCTCCAAAGAAAACATAAAAATAAACTGATTTGATGATTCAACCTCTAGTATGCTCTTAAAACATGCAGTGGAGCTCTTTAGTGTCTTATTGTTCTGGTTTTCAAGGTGTCTGTTTGCTGCACTGATCCCTCCGACTGCTCTGTTTTGTGGGCACTAGACCTTTATTCCTCACCCCTGGGACAAAATAAACGTGATTGATTTCTTCTCTCCTCTTTATCTCGTGATCTCTCTGTAGGGACCACTCCTTCCATTCACGTGTGGGATGCGATGAGTAAACAGACTCTGTCCATCCTTCGCTGTCCTCACTCTAAAGGCGTCGGTTACGTTAACTTCAGTGCCACAGGGAAGCTGCTGCTGTCTGTCGGAGTGGAACCTGAACACACCATCACTGTGTGGCGCTGGCAGGAAGGTCAGACAGAAATCTGATCAATAACCACTAACAATGAGCAACTGATACAATCATTGATTATTCTTAGTGAAAGGTCACATTCAAACAAAGTGTAAATTACTGGATGAACTCACTAATGCCTACCACAAACTCAATCTGTATTTGTAGAGCATCAATACAAAACAAGTGCTATCTCAAACTCAGAGGTAGAGGCGGTCTCTCAACTGGACTGCTAGGGGTTCGTCCCCCAGCTCCTGCAGCCACATGTCCAATGTGTCCTTGGGCAAGACACTTAACCCAGAGTTGTTCATGCTGCTTCGTTAGCGGCGTGTAAATGTGTATGATTCCCTCTCTCTATCCCTCTTCCTGCATCTTATCCCATCTCTCCCCCTATCCCTTTCCAAGCCCGGCGCAGTCTAGGCCTGTGAAGACTGTTTCGTCATGAGCCGGGGATCCAGCCGAAGATTTCTGCCTTTTAATAAGGCAGTTTTTTCTTACGACTGTAACTTTTGCTGCTTTGCTAAAGTGCTCATGATGGATAGGCCGGATCTTTGTAACATAACAATGAGTAAGGTGTTTTACCTGCTTTTTGTAACATAACAATGAGTAAGGTCTTTTTACCTGCTCTTTTGTAAAGTGTCTCGAGATAACACTTGTTATGAGTTGACGCTATACAAATAAAAGTTGATTGATTGATTGATTGATGAATGGGATTAGTTGATGATGGAGACTTTACATAGCAGCCTCTACCATCGGTGTGTGACCTGCGTTGTAAAAGCACTTTGAGTAATCAGAAAACTAGAAAAGCACTATACAATCTCTTGACAAAAGAGCAGGTCAAATTACCTTACTCTTTGTTATATTATGTTACAGAAAGAATTGACATTAATACATCATGAGCACTTAGCAACATTTTAGCAAAGTTACAGTGTCAAGGAAAAATGTCCTTTTAACAGGCAGAATCCTGAAGCAGAACCAGACTCATGTTGAACAGCCAGCTGCCAAACTAGAAGATTGTTTGAGTTTATGACTTTAATCCAACAGTGTCTCAACATATTCCTGGGTTAGCATTACAAGCTAGCAGGCGGCTATAGCAAGCCTATTCTCACCTCTGTACTTCAGACTTTCATCTGTTAACCAGAGCTAAGCCCCTCCAAGCCTACACAGTATCCAACCAGCAAAGTGTGTCCAACTCACATTCAGTTATGCCTCTCCACGTTTCTATACAGCAAATTTGCTGTCTTCTGTTTCGTGCTGTAGAGAGCGCTGCTATTAGTTGTTGGCAATGATCACTATCTTGACCTTACCTACATACCTACACCTAAAGTTCTGTAAGATTTTTGTTTTTATCAAAACTTCAAGAAAATGATAAAAAAAAAAGAACTAATACAGCTTTTACTGAAATTTATGACAACCTTACTCAAAACAAATTTGGCAGAGAGACGAGGCTCCAGGAAAACTCTCTTTCAGACTCGGGAAATTTGTGGTACAGAGATATAACTGGAGAAATGTCTGTGTAAGGCTTACTTAATGCTGAAGGTACACATGAAAACACAAGGAAAAAGAGAGTACAGAAAACATGAATGTGAGACAAACATTGAATGTGTAATAATGAAAGAACTGCGTCTTACATCAAAGTAAGAGAGAATAGTGAATTAAATTATCAGCGGTTTCTCCAACACAGGATCAAAGGTGTGCAGTAGAGCTGGACATCCAGACCGGATCTTTGTGGTGGAGTTTCGCCCAGACTCAGACTCCCTGTTTGTGTCTGTTGGAATCAAACATGTGAAGTTCTGGACGCTGGCCGGCGGCGCTCTGATGTACAAGAAGGGTGTGGTCGGTACAGTGGAGGACGGCAGGATGCAGACGATGCTGTCTGTCGCCTTCGGTGCTGTGAGTTCACTGATCACTTTCTGTTTTTTCATTGTTTTCTGAAAAAATCTGACATCTGGAGTTCCCTGCTCGCAATCGCTTAGGCAATCAAAGAAAATTCTTCAACTTCAACGGGGAGAAAGTTCTATGTCTACATCAAATTTTACTTATAGGTTTCAGATGAGTCAGTCGCTGCATCCAGCAACCTGTTCTTCCTAAACCTGTGTCCTTGCAGAATAACTTGACGTTCACCGGAGCCATTAACGGGGATGTGTACGTGTGGCGGGATCACTACCTTCTGAGGGTGGTGGCGAAGGCTCACACAGGGCCGGTGTTCACCATGTACACCACGCTGAGAGATGGTCTCATAGTCACCGGTGGCAAGGAGAGGCCGTGAGTAACACACCTCTTGTTAATGAAGAAAAAACAACAACATTTGACCTCAAATAAATCTTCAATAAAGCCTCAACAAAACTTGAATAACTTTCATTACATTGGTTAAAAACACTTCATCATTTTAGCTCTCACCTGCATAGACACTGAGCGGTAAATTCACAAAGACAGGATTTCAAAAGCTCCCTCTAATGTTTGAGTGAATTCATTTTGACTGCAGTACCAGTTTTAAACGTTATGTGTCAGAGTTTCATATTGCTCCTGTAAATGTGCAGGTTTAGTGGATCTAAATGTAAATTTGAAAACAAAATGATCCTTTTGCTATAAAAGTTTTTCATTTATAACTTCATTTATTTCATTTGCATTTCAAGTTAGTGACCAAACATATCACTTTAAATATATTGTGAAAAGCCTTAGAGATTATATATATTGAGGATGTGCATGCTGTGTGTGTGTGTGTGTGTCAGGACTAAAGAAGGTGGTGCGGTGAAGCTCTGGGATCAGGAGATGAAACGCTGTCGAGCGTTCCAGCTGGAGACAGGTCAGCAAGTGGAGTGCGTCCGATCTGTCTGCAGAGGCAAGGTAAGAACTTCAGACTTTCTGATCTTCATCCTTCAGTCAGTATCCTCCTTCTCTCTGATCGTCTCATCAGCCCCAACCTCTCTCTTCCTCAGGGTAAGATTCTGGTGGGGACCAAGGACGGGGAGATCATCGAGGTGGGGGAGAAGAACGCAGCTTCCAACCTGCTGCTCGACAGTCACGCTAGAGGAGGAATCTGGGGTCTGGCTGTGCATCCTGCTAAAGAACTCTGCATCACTGCCAGCGACGACTCAACCATCCGACTGTGGGACCTCACCGACAAGGTACACACACATAAAAAGATATGTGTTGGTGAGTTCAATGATCCTCTGAAAAAATTTAATAATGGGTAAAACTGTCCTGTTCTCTCTCTCTCTCTTTCTCACTCTTACTTTAGAAACTGTTAAACAAAGTGTGTGTGGGACATGCAGCCCGGTGTGTGAGCTACAGTGCAGACGGAGAGATGCTGGCAGTGGGGATGAAGAACGGAGAGTTCCTCCTCCTCCTCGCCAACTCGCTGAAGATGTGGGCGAAGAAACGCGACCGCAGTGCCGCCATCCAAGACATCAGGTAGGAGAGAGGAGATGAGATGACAGAAAGAGCAAGAAACAACCATTTAGAAAATACAACAGCAGCTTTGTGATTCAAAATAATTAAATGACATGAAAATAAACACAAATTAAAACAATGATAAATCCCATTGACAAAAGACAAGCATACTGTTTTTATAATATTTTAAAAGAAAGCCATCAATCTGACAGATGTAATGAGGAAATATAAGTAAATGGCAATTTAATAACTTAACATCTTTTTCACACTCCTGACTTTGAAAACATTTTTAGGGCGGTGAAGAAAGTAAGAGAGAAACAGGAGAGTACATGTCAAAAAGCATAAAGTGACTAGAGAAGAGGAATGGTTAAAAGAGCGAGAGATGAGGAGGATTTGTGTACCTTTTTTTGTACCTTTACATGTGTATATATTGTTTGTTTGTTTCTGCGCAGGTTCAGTCCAGACCGGCGGCTGCTGGCAGTCGGTTCTGCAGAGAACATAGTGGATGTTTATGATGTCAGCGGAGGGCCGGGTCTCAACCGGTTGGTTTACTGCAGCGACATCCCTGCTTTCATCCTGCAGCTGGACTTCTCTGCTGACAGCTCTTTTATACAGGTATATACTCGTGCATACATACATTTGTTATGTACAGGTACAAACATACACAAACTGCTGACTTATGATATATTCATATATACCAACACATAAACACACACATATATAAATACAGCTCACTGGTGTTAAACGCAGGCAAACAGTAGACACATGCATAAATGCTGCTGGCTGGTGTTACAGTTTAATATATCCACACATAAATCAATAAACCACTTACATCAGTTATGTAGAGGTAAACACACATATGTTTTTGCGTATACACTAGCTCTCATATATTGATTAGTATACACATATTGTACAAATACCACTGACACCAAGTTTAAGCAAGTGTATTTACATATTTATAAACAGTAAACACACCTTTTTCTACGTGTGTTTGCAGGTGTCCACAGGAACTTATAAGCGGCAGGTGTTTGAGGTTCCTTCAGGGAAGTTAGTGAGTGACCAGACTACCATTGACAGAATCACCTGGGCAACCTGGACAAGGTAACACACAAACACACACCAAGCACACACACTTAAAATTGTTCACACCCCTCTGGGTCATATCTGGGTCTTGATTTATAATGTCTGATCTGATGTCTTTGTAAAAGTAAAACATTTGTCTGTTTTTTTTAACCCGTTTCTTATTACAACGTCTTGTACCTCAGCATTCTGGGAGATGAAGTTTTGGGGATTTGGCCACGAAATGCTGACAAAGCAGAAGTCAACTGTGCGTGTGTGTCCCATGCCGGCATGAACATCGTGACCGGTGACGACTTTGGATTGATCAAACTTTTTGACTTCCCCTGCACAGAGAAGTTTGTGAGTTCGGATCACATTTCATCTCTAAACTGAAGACATAAAACACCAAAACCATTTCATGTCAGTGATAAAGTTTGATCTGTTGAATGAATAATCAATTGTAAAAAGGTTCTGATTTAAGCAGATTCAGGATGTTTGTAAGCTCAATGATTTAAACAACAGGCATGTTCACATCCTTTTGACTGACAGTGATGAAGAGCTTTTATTGTTTTGTTTTATTGAGAAGGAATACAAGTTTTTTTTTCTCTTTTTTCCAGGCCAAACACAAGCGCTACCTCGGCCACTCAGCTCACGTGACAAACATCCGCTTCTCCCTCGAAGACAAATACGTGATCAGCACAGGAGGAGACGACTGCAGGTGAACTGAACACTGATCAATAACATGCCATTGGCTGAGACACAGGAGCAACTTTATGGCATTTTAAAAAAACTAGAGTTTTATTTAGAGAGCGATTCCTTCATCCACCTTATTTTCTATTTAAGCAAACACATAATGTGTGATTATAAAATTATTGCATCAATGTACTCTACATGCATGGTTTCCCCTTATTAGGCCAGAAATGACACTGGCACCAAAATGGACACTTAAAAGTGATAAAAGCCACGAGTATTATAGGTACCAGTGTCATTTCTAGTGCGACAAAAAATAATAATTTAAAGGCAACATAGTATGAAAAATCCACTTTGACAGTGTTTTTGAACATATATTTGGGTAACCTGAGTGTCTACTGACACACAGAATGTGAAATAAACCCATCCAGTCCTTTGTTTGTGGTCTGCATAAGTCTTACAACACAGAGACTCCACCCCCAGCCTAGAACAAAATGTATTCTCGCCACAGAGGAGTGATGTCTACAGGGGAAAACTCAGGGGGGGGGGGCTCATTGCATTTAAAGAGACACACACACCAAAACGGAGCGTTTTGAGAGAGCTGCTTTATACAGGGCAACCAAACCTCCTCTGGTGCTTGATTCATGTTATATTTGAACCAAAGCACAGCACAGATGTTTCATTTAGACCACAGGGGACTGTTTGAAAAGATGGAAAAGGTGTATAATATTTCCTTTTTTAAATATTTTCCCAGACAGATCTTTCTTCTTTGCATTCTTCCATGTTAAACATCTGTTTTTTGTGTTGCAGTGTGTTTGTGTGGAAATGCATGTAAAACACCGCCCGGTGACGCTTTTCATCCAAAGCGCCTTAACAGCACCACAAGTGGATCCGGGGGGGGGAATCGAACCAATGACCTGAAAGACTTCACACCACTTTGTAGGAGTTCAGCTGGAACCGACTTCACTGATAAATCCAGATGTTTACAGTCTGTCTTTTTGCAGAAAAGGCAGAAAGCTTAAAGACCAACACATGAGACACTTTGTGACTGATCACAACATAAAAAACAGACTGGGAGCGGGGGGTGGGGGGGGGGGGGGGGGGGGGGGGGTTCAGCTCAGATGAAGCAGAGAAGCAGACTTTTTTTGTTTTTGGCTCATTTTGATAAACAAATGGTAAACTCTAAGACACCTCAAGAGGAAACCACACTGATGGGACCATTTAAAGGTATAACGTGATTATAACCGCTCGGTCTGCTGTCAGAGTCACACAGATCATGTCTCGGGGATGACTGGGAGATGACACTGCACTGGTTGATAAAAAAAAAAAAAACGTTGCTTCATTGAAAATATCATATGCAGTTTCATTTTTACCCTGATGTCCTGAAGTTTGTCTGTTACCGAGAACAGAAACTTGACTTTTGATTTAAAACCATTCCTCATTTCAAAGAGCCTTTACTGTATCTGTCGTTGGATTTCATCACACTTAAGTGCCTTTCTGGATCTTTCTACCTGTGTTCATTTATTTATTTATCGGGAGGGGTACTTCATACAAAGTATTTCTTTGTGTTAATGCATCTTTGAACTTATTTTGTACTCTGTCTGGTGCTACACTGAGAATGTTCAAACTTTCATTCATCTCAAAACACAAACATCTTCTCCGCTGCTGCTTTCTGTTCAAAGACGTTAATCATCCAAAGCATCATGATCGTTACACGACACAGGACATGTGAAGAAAAGCGAAACTTACTAGAATTATTTATGGAAATATCTAAATGTTATTTATGCCTAATCTACGGTGTGGATGAGTTTTCTGTGTCTGAACTGTTGAATATTAACTGTTGTGAAAAGTGTCAAAAGAGTCTGTTCGTGTGATGATTCAAAAAAAAAGAAAAAGAAGTTCAGAGGTCACGCACCTTATTAGTTCACTCAGTCTTCATCTCATCCTTCAGGTCCTTGAAGTCATCACAGAGGCTGAGGTTGGTTTTCTCTCGCTTGAAAATAAGGTTTAATTCAAAAACAGATCATTAATAATTCACAGAAGAGGAGAACGGGGAAAGAGTTGAAGCCATGGGTGAAAGTGGTAACAGTGGGAGAGGAGAAAAACAGAGTCAGCTGAAAGAAGTCGATTGGTAAAATTACATTTTTGCATCAGGAAAATGAATGAGAAAAAATATTTGACAAAATATTGGAGCTTTGTGAATTCTAATAAGGGTACAGCCTGTTTTTCAGCCCAATGATAGAATTTCTTTAACAGAAAAATAAAATGTCTTTGTTATGGACAGGAAAGATCCCTCTGGACCACCATAGTTTAAAAAGAAAGTCAATGTGATAAGGTCTGTGTCATAATCAGTGTCAAAGACTGAGTTCTTGTAATTTAGATGGAAAAAACACACTTTCAATAACACACGTCGTATTGATACCAAAAGATGTAGAAAACATGGTGTTGACTGTGCTAGCTTAAAGTGTGATGTGCAGGGTGTTCGTTCAGAGTGCATGTACGGTGTGTTTCTCAAACATGGCTATTTCTCTATAAAATAAAAACACAACAGAATCTAATACAACAGAAGGATTTATAACGTAACAGAAGAAGCCAAGGAGCATCCACAAATGAAGAAATGCAATTTGCAATTGCTGAAGATGAAAAATGCTGCATTGAAATCAGTTTTGGTTTGTTTGTTTTTTTCTTAAAGCAGGTTGTCAGTTTCTGAACTTCTTTCCTTTCTAATCGTCTGTATCATACTGTACATGGAAATATATATGATGCTCAGATGCATGACTTTATTTTTAAACCAAAATATCTTTGTTGATGAGATTTTATGGTGCAAGTTAATTCACCAGTTGATTTTTATACCAAGGTGATTGTGATCAAAGTTTGTATGTATGTGTGCGCACGTGTGTGTGTATGTGTGTGTGTAGCAAAGTGTATTATCAGATTAAATGAGACTTGTGGAAATAAGATGGCTTTTTTCTGTCTTCTGTTGTTTTGTTTTTATCACCATTCTTGACAATCTTAACTAAAACATTTCTTGCTCACTACACTATGAGGGGTTGATGATGTGGAAGCATTACATGCAAATAGTTGTACGGAAATATTTAACATGTGCACACTGAAGTTAAATTGTCACACATGACTATCTAAACACACACTGAACTGGTATAATTATAATATTGAGCTCAGGTATTTGAGTGTGAGCATGAGAGTAAAATCATCACTGACTAAAAACAATGAGAACAAAAGGAAGGAGTAAATTGTTTAGTTTTTTTTTCTTAGTAAAACTGTCTCCTGCTTGTGACAGTTAACAAGCTGAGTGACGTGTAACTATTGACCGCTTATAAAGATAGACGAAGCTGAAACAAATGAGGCCGACTCTCAAATAGGGTTCAAGATATTTCTGACCAAGTATTGAACGTATCTGACATCTCACTGTAGTTCAGTCTAAGAGGGGTTAGCTCTGCATGATCTCTGATAGGTTTGGAGACGGTCACTACTGACAGACGGTGCATGCTGAAGGGGTTGAAGTGCATCTTTAGAACTATAAATAAAATCTGTTTGGAGTCCTGAAGACATCTGCATTGGGGTGTGTAAGAAAAGGGAAGGACTGGAGGACCACCCCTTCTCCTCTTTGATTTGAAAATCTATTTTGGCACTAGGAACAGTTGCTTGTTTGAGATGTGCTAAGAGCTAGCATGGAGGGGGATGGCTCTGGGTCGCTACAGCAGTTATATATCCGTGAGGTGTAGAGGCCTAGACGAAACAGAGAGGGGGATGGGAGGTGCCCCCTTCATAACTCCAGTGATGTAGTGGCTCTCACTGCAGACGCTTTTATCCAAATCTAGTTGCACAGTTGAGTTGTGGGGACTAATATGGAGCCATTTGGTGTCAATACCAGCAGCTCACGTGAGCCTGGGACTGTTGAAGGTGACAATGCTGTTTGGGTTGTGGTGGCCCCTAAAGGCCATGTGGCAGGTTATGGAAGTAATCACTAAGCCCAATGCATTGAGACGAGGTCGCAATATGTGATTTGGGAGGACAGAGCATAAGTTTCTTGTTCTTACTTCAGATACACATACTGTCAAAGAAATACTGTATGATGAAGCATGTTTTTCATTTAATGTTTTCCCTCAGATTTTTAATATTCAATTGTTTCAATATTTCTATTTTGGTATTTTATGTAAACCAATGATTCTTCAAATATTTGGTATGTTGGTTGTGCACTTAAGTTAACTTACAATAGTCACATTTTATTCCATCAGTAAAGTCTGTGTTAGTCCAGTAAAGTACACTAAACACTTTCTTTAAACACAATGAGTAGAAAACTTTAAAAAAAGTTTTTATAAACTCACTACAAGTTTGTTGGCTAGTCCATTTTGATGTTCCGCATTTGATGAATATTTAATATATTTCAGACTCATATTTTGAGGGATTGTCTCAGACAGCTGTGGATAGCTCCACTGAATGTGGAACATCTCCAGCAGGTAACAACTCCACATCTGCGCTGTAAGGATCAGAGTTACAGAACAGTTGATATGTGATAAAGAAACATGATACAAAGTTTGACTTCTATTTGTTATTTCCAGCTCCCTTTGATTCACTCTGATTTTCCTTTCTGGCAACACAGACTTCAGCAGAGTAAATTTAACTAACCCTAACTTGAGATAGGTAAGTTGAAGGACAGATGAGGAGGCGGGTCTTTCTTCTTCTAGAAGCTTTATTGATAATTGTTCACATCTCACAATGCATTCCACAAACACGGCTCCCAGCTGGAAGCTATTTATCGTCACTATTGAAGTATGAAGTTTATCATTCACAATTATACTTGCATAACAAACAAATGCTCAAAGGTTTCCCAAAGTCACATCAAGTTGCAACTTTATTAAGATATTGGCTTCACAGACAGTATGGTTATTTATTTTTTCTTTAATTCCCATTTCATTTTTTTTCTCTTTTTCATATTTTATCTGATGTGGATGAATGTAAACGTGTTCTTCCAGAGTTGTTCATTACTAGACAGCTGCGATGACATGGAAATAACGACTTGTTATGTGATTAATGACTTTTATTTGTCTGGCAAAGGTTTTCTAGATGTTTCTAGCTAGAGTTACTCAGAAGCAATGAAGTTTTTAAATGGTAGTACAAGCCCCCACCCACCCCGTCCCACCCCCACGGCCTCATCAGGAGTCAAAGACGTCGTTCACCAAATTCGTCATTCGTCACATCGAGGCAAAAAACCACGCAGAAGGTTACCGAAGAAACGAGCTAAGAGCTTGAGGGACACGACAATAAAATCACAAAATACTTGTAACTCAGTCATCATACCAAAATAAGAAAACAATACAAACGAGGTGCTGCTCGCTCTCCTTCTCAAAAACAGCAGACGGAGCAAACTTTTCTCTCCGCTCGACTCAACTGAGGGCAGGGAAAAGAGAAAAAATTAAAAATTACCTGAAGGGAAAAACACACCTCCCACAATGCACTGGGGTTGGGGAGAGGGAAGGGTTAAAGCTCAGGATTAAAAATGTGCTTCTGTGAGTTTCAGAAACTTACAGAAACCAACATTTCATAACCTGATTGAAAAAAGTAAAATACTAAGCACGAAGCTGACCTCGACGTCTTGAAGCTCTGCTGAACTCTTCAACTTTTCAGGAAAACACAAAAACAAAAAGGAATTCTGAACTGGAAAAAAAAAGTGTTTTATTATGTTGACAAATAAAAGTTAGAAGGGCTGCGTCCACGCCAGACCCCTCCTCTTCTCCTCCTGCCTTCCGTCATATCCACCCTCCCCCTCCCTCACCAAGACGCCCTCCAACCATCTTCTCATCTGGACTTCCTGAATCCAAACTCCGACTTGCTGTTCCTTCACTCTGCTTTGCGTTTCATCCCGGGCACCTTTGCCTGGACCCTGCAGAAAAAGAAGTTGGAAATAAAAATGAATTCAGAGACGGACAAAGAAACAACGCTGTGCTAAAACCATAATGAGAAGCTTTAAGCTCTGAGGAATTACAGCAACGTCAATGTTTATAGATACATAAATTAACATTTTGCATATTTAAAAAAAAGTTGAAATTTTTCATCCAACCATTTAAAGACGTTTAGAATTAAGAGGAGTAATTAAGGAACTGAATGTATTCAAACAAATGATTACAGTAAGGAACACACTTCTGATAACATTCAAATGATATACATAAATAAATACATTTTATAACTTAATCTGAGTAACTTTTAACTTAAGATACATGTTTTATATGAAACACAATGGTTTTATTCCACTCTGGAGATGTCATTATGTGAACAGAAAGAGCAAAAAGAGTTTTGTGATGACACAGTCGACTTACTTTCCAACGATGTCTTTCACCTGGTTGTTGACCAGAGCCAGGTAATGATCGATCTGAGTCTGAAAGCACAACAAAGACACAAAGACGTGTCAGGATGAGCAACAGTCAGTCTGCAGGGTGGAGCTCTCTACAGCTAGAACATTATCTGATTTGTTGTTTGTGTTAAGTTTAGAGGAAACATGACGACAATGGGGTGCAGATGACCTATCAAATAAAGTTTACATATTTGGAATTCCCATAATAAAGAGCAACTTTAATCTGAATAATAACCTAAGATGTGTGAAGTGTTCTTTAAATACCCTTTAATGGTTTTTCCTAACTTTATTAGACATTTTTTCACCAACACAGTTTCAAGTTTGATTCTCACCTGGTGTTTCTCATAGATGATCGGGCAGCTGAACACTCCGACCAGACCTGGAGGAAGAGGAAGAAGACAATGTTGAGTTTTCCTGCTCACTGCCTCTTGTTCACATGATTGTAAATCTATAGCCCTTTATACATTGCCAGTTCAAGGTCGAACATTTCTGCCCATTACATCTGGTCTGCATGTGTAATGCATGGAGGTAAAGCCTGAAAGACAGGACGGCACTGTGTGTGCGCATGTATGAACGTTCGTGTGTGTTACTGTGCTTGATAAAATGATGTAGAAGAATCAGAGAATTAACCTAAACTATGTGTTAGTTTGTGCATTCTAGATAACACCAACAGATGGAGCCAAAGTAAGAAAACAAACATCATCTGTATGGAACTGTTTTACACTTCAAAAGGAGAGTGATGCACTTTTGGATAACTGAAAAAAACTATTGTGAGCTTCATGTTTCCTTACCCAGAATAAGAATGGTGAGCCCGTTGAACAGGGCGCCAACGTAGGTCAGGATCCACATCAACACGGCAAACTGCAAACAGAAAAGGAAATGCATATTTAGTCAAAGCGTTAAAACATCAATGAAAAGGTTGCCTCGGTGGCATCACAACTTGGTGAATTAAAGATCTTCTGATCTACTTAAACCCTGCAGCAGTCTTGATTTTGACAGTGATAATGAAACCTGACAGACTGTGCTTAAAGTGCTCGTATTAATAATAAACATGTTAACAGTCACAGCCAACATGTCTGCTGGTATAAAAAGACCAAACACGGTTTAACACAGTTACATTTCTGGCTGGAGGCTTGCGAATTAATACGCGAGACATTTCAATAAGCTGCTGGTGTGGTTTTAAATATTCACTGCAGGCAATAAACAGGAAAAGAATCATGGGCAGAAGAATAAGAGCAATATTCTCATTACTCATCAGGGTACAAAGGCTCGAAATCTGCTGAGAGATTTTAAAACATTCCTGAGGCTCAAACTTGCTCCTGATCCGATTAGAAAAATCAGACTTTTTTACCCTCTTAGGGATTTTCTCTCTGCCACGCTGATAGAGTCAGTTTAGATCTGTATTTGGGCTGCAGGCAGAAGGCTGCGAGGGTTAGAGGTGACGACAGGACCCTCACTGCACTTCATAGCACTCAGTGTCTCTGGATGGTCGAGTACCAACACTGATCTGCAGACATGTTAACACCATGTATCCACTCATGATAAACTCTGCTGACTGATGAGTGTGATGGAAGTCAGAGGAGTCGACTGAACCACATCTCAACTTTATTTAAATCTGCTGTTTTCACAACAACGAGGACAGAGGACATCTTACTATGCGGGTCACATTTTTTTTTTTAAAGTCTTCATGAGATCCTGGACAGTGACTGGACCTGTGCACTTCAGATTAGGATTTTTCCAGAACACACACTTGATGTTTTTTTTATCCTTCATACTAGCTGAGCTGGAACAGCCGTCTGGCTGAATCTGATTCATAAAGACCTCAAATGTGTGTCCACGCCTTAATGTGCTGGAACAAATCAGCTTTCATGTTCCTCTTCTTCAAAACTATTGAAGCCTTTACATCGTTCCTCCACAGGATTTCTCCTTACTTGGGGTTACGATCATTGGTTTGTAGCATGCTGCCCAACACATGACTTCTAAACATCACATGGGTATCAAACATTTAAAAGAACCCTGGAGCTTTTAAATCACAACAAAAACTTTGTACTGGACCAAGAGGAGCTCCCTCTTCAACCCCCACTTCAACCTTTTGGATTGGATGTGGGGAAGTATTTCATTTAGTCAATGGCACAAACTGTTTTAGTCTGTTGTACTTTCATTGCAGGAAAAACATTGCATGAAAAAGTATCCCCGGGTTGAAGTTTGTTAATCTTTTCTCTCCTCAAATAACTAGATCATGTTTCCTTATTTAAAAAAGCAAAATCACGTTAGGAACTCCAGGGTTTGGAATGACATCCCCCACGTTCTTGTCTAATTCCTGAGCTTTGGGAAATTGGATCGTTCAATTTCTAAACAGTGTGATATTGAGTTTCTTACAATAAAGACAAATTGTCTATTAATGTGAACCACTGTGATATATGTAATAAAGTGTATATAAGGTTTTCATGTCTGCTCCTCCTCCTGTGAGTGCAACTTTTGAATATTTGTTTCCGCTATAAATGAGACTTTAATTACTCTTTTAAAACGCATGTCTTCTTCTGTATTAAATCATCAGGCCTGAGCCTTGTAAGTCGACCCGCAGTCGTTCTCACCTTGATGGAGTCGACCAGGTCCTCGACCAGGAACAGGCGCCTCAATTCACCGATGGTCTTGTTGATTTTGGCCAAAACAATGTCGCTGTACTTGTGGACCATGTCCTCGGAAAGTGCCACCTCCTGGTCCAGGAACTGCCTGAGAGGGACAGCACAAGAGCAGGTTAGGTGCAGAGCAGAGATGATGATGACACAAGTCAGTGTGTAAAAAGAAACTTTGTGAGGTTACACCATCATTAAAAATAGATAGTTGGACCATAAATTAATTTATCAAACAGCCACATAAAAAAAACACATTTTTTTAAGCTTATTAAGGATTCCTATTAAAGTTCTGAGAAACATTAAATATATTCCAACTGCAAAAACTTTCCCCAGGGACCAGGAACCTTATGAGAAAACTTAGTTTCCACTGCAGGGACCATGGTCTGAAATAAGTTCCAGGGACCCCCAACAAAGTGTCCCTGCTTGGGCGGAGTACTTTGCAAATGTACAGACACCTAGATGGTGGGGTTGCAGAGCTGAAACATTTTCTGATTGGCTCAGAACTCGCAGCACTGTATTTCAGTAGACACTCCTAAAAACATGTCACTATAAACCAGTATGTTCATTTTTAGTTCAATGTGCTTTGGCAGATTTTAAGGATGGCCAGACAACAAAGCCCAGGTCCTGTTGAACATGTCTGCTGAGAACAAATCTAGAATGCTACCCTAAATCAACAAATCAACAGAATAATCACATTACATTACAACAACTGTAGTCTGTAATAATCAGAGATGCTAATGTACAAAATCTGCACGTCATCTTGTTCCTACAGAAGTACTTCCTGTGTTCAGAAGTTCAACGCTGGGGAAAATGCACACTGATTATTTTCTGATCCTCTCTGACGTTTAGAAACTGTAGAAATCTGTGGAATCAGCTTGTAATGTGACTCTCTGAGCTCCCTTTCTCCAAGCTTATGTTAATCTGAGTTAATTGACCTCGAATGTGCAGCGAGGTCAATTTAGATACCTGCAAGTGAAAAAAACACAGTAAGAAGGTTTTGTCTAACAGCCAGGAAGGAGGATGAACGAACAACAACACGACCTGTAAGCAGCAGGCTCACAATACAAGAGGAAAACATCCGCTCTGTAACTTGTAAAGTCTTAAAGATATTTTATGGTTGTGTTGACTGACATATTCATCAGCAACAGCTTGCAGTGTTTGTAAGGGAGTGAGAGAGACTTTCATTTGGACATAACATATATAGACCAGGCTGCCGGCAGCTCTGACTGATAATGAAGATTAATCAGGTCACTGATTTCTGTGATCCACTTTAATTCCCAATGAAACCAGATGAGCAGAAGTAGTGCATCTGAGTTCAATTTTTAAAAAAAAGCAAAGGACAGGTCGATAACCTGCATTTTAAATTCCATGTTCTGAGTTTCAGTGGAAACATTAACTGCTGTATTTATATTTACTCTCTAGTACTTACTTGAATGGGTGTCCCTCATCTGACTTCTGGATGGCCTGCAGGATGCCTTTGTATATCCTGAAGCAGATGGTGACCGAGAGCAGAGCCAGGCCGATGTAGGAGCAGACGCTTACGATGCTGCACACCATCAGAGAGAGGAGGAGCAGCAGGGCGGCGCCAAACACCACACCCGTGGTCTTCACATCTCGCCAGTAGAGGAGCTCCACCACTGCAGGAGGAGGGGAGAGTGTTAGTGCCAATCGTTAAGGTTGTGTAGTACTGATTCTTTATTTGATACCGTTTTAGCACCAACACAAGGGAGGCCGATTCTCAAGATAAAGCGTATAGTTTTCCTAATCAGCCTTTATTTGTTGCAAAGAATAAAGATATTTGTAATCTTAAAATAGGGAATTGATTGGAACCACTATGGTATAATCAACCATCTTAAAACACTATTATGAATTATTATTTATTAAATAATTGAGGTTTTAATCTGACTGTCCTGAGGGCCATTCTTAGAGAATTTGAAATGTCTGGTCATGAGCTAAATCACACGTGAAGAGCAGAAACAGATCACCATGGGACAAGAGAAAGAGGCACTGATTTGGAGAAGAGTGTTTCTACACGCTCACAAAATGAATCAATACCGAGATAAAGTGATGCAATTTGAACAAAGTGAAAACGTCTGCTTTAGCTCTCAACAGACTGTAGTGTGGTGGGTTCATGTGACTGTCTGGAGCATCATCTTCTTGAACACTGTGCAGCAGCTCTGATACCAGGGGTCAGAGGTCACACACTATGTGATACTCATCTAGAGTTTTAAACCCCCCTCAGGGGGGAAACTCAGTGGATCATCTGACTCACAAACTTCCTCATCTCTGCACTTTTCTGCCCTGATGCCACAATAAATACTTCCAAGTGATGTAACACCAGCTCCGGCGGCCATATTGAAGGTCATCAGCAGTGACCTGCATGTTCTTTTACTTTTTTAAGAGTGCATCCAAAAACATGACAAAACTTCCATCCAAGTTAGATACTGATGTTATGAAACGGCACAGAACTCAGTTTTAATGTCACGAGACAGAATTCAGAGATTTGATTTGAATTTCCTGTGAATAAAAAAAACAAACTCATTTCCCAATCACAACCCACTCTGTCCTTTTGCCAAAGTTTGATGAAGAACAAAATGGCTGCTTTAAAGAGATCCGAATCAAATATAATCACGTTATGATTGTAACAGAAAGTCACACTTCAAGCTGAATTTTACACCTGCTGTGAATACTGCTTCATAATTGAAGGGTTTTACAGGCAGTGACTTTGGGTTTAAAAAGGTTAATTTAAAAAAGTGCATCTGATCATTTAACTTACAGTTTTAAGAAACCTAGAAATGAATCTTTCAGAAAATTTAATTTGCAGCCAGTTTGTGGAGTGTCTGATATGGATGTATTTTAGATAACTAAACACTTAAAAAAGCACTGATTAAAAGTTTCCAGTGAAAAGTTTGTTACTGACACTCAGTAAATAAGAAAATAATTGTCAACAATTTTCTCATCTCTGTAAGATACCTTGGTTCCCTTTCACCATTGCTTACGTACCCTTGGGTTCCACTCAACATTTTTACCCTTCAGCATGAGAGATCTACTTTCTTGTGAAGCAGCTCAAGCAATGTTTGAAGTTTTAAATTGTCATTTAATTCAGCATGTAGATTTTTTATATCAAATTTTGAATTGTGTTTGAAGTTAAAATGTGGCAGGTTTGTATTTTATATAGGACAACATTCTGTTAATTGTTTGGAGCTGAATTAGAAGGTTCTTTGGTTTTTCTGGCATGTGTGTGCTGCAGACAGCTCCTTGAGCTCTCTGGTGACCATGACAGACAGGTGGGGTTGGTTGCTGGACCCTGCTGGAAGACAGCTGAGAGCTCATGACCTGGGTCTTGAACTGAACATGCTCATATTTCATCAGGGAATTCCAGGCAGGTCAATGGACAATATTAGAAGTGAGGGAGTCCTGAGTTTTCTACCAGCTCTGACGATTAGCTGCAGCACTGACGTCGTTCAGAGTAAGAGAGAACTGAGTGTTTTAGCTGTGAACAACGAGAGTGCCACGTCAAACAGCAACGCTAGAATCTACAGGTTATGCCTCGCTTATCTATATTTAAATAAGTGTTCAAATAAAATAAAAAAACACAGTGAAGAGTTAAGGCCTCTCTACATACACCTACAGTTGGTCTTTTTGATGATAAGCAAACCAGCATTAAAATGCAAACTGAAGGTGCACACTGAGATGAAGCTCTCCTGCACAGAGAGACAATAGCAGGTGCTGCGAGCGAGGGCGGCCATGTTGCTAAGCACTGCAGACTGACTCACCGAGTGACCACAATATGTTTGGCAGCTCACCACAGTATTCCTTAAAATGGTTTAACGGCCAATTAATGAGCTTATGCGGCTGGAAAACTGCAAATCAGATCTCCTGCAACAACTCTTTGCCAAGTAGACAAATCCAACTGATGCCTGCACTTGTTGAAGGTAAATTCTTACATGACAAGCTTATCCTGTAGACAGGGGCTGCAAACTTTAAATAGGAATAATCCATTCAGTAATTCATCAAAGAAAAAACCTTAACGTGCCTTTGTTTTCTGCTTCTCAGATGTTAAAATGTCTTGCTCTGTCAGTCTTTCACATTGTGTAAGTTTAGTTTGTACAAGTTTTAGTTGCGATTAAAGAAGCCACCTTACTAACTAGTAAACTGTACAGATATTTCACCTGGGATCAAAGGAAAGCAGATTTAATCAATAGTGACGTGCACTATAGGCTGCACCTCTTTCCTGGAACTTTTTTAAAACAAACATTTAATTTTAATTATTTATTTAGTGTCTCTAAATGATACCAATAACCAGCATGTAAGCCATCTATGCTAGGTTAAATCTAACTGAGTTAACCATCACAACGTGGTTGATAATAATCAAGTGATCTGAACAATATAACAGATATGTCCATGCAGCTGTTCATTAATGACACACTACTGTAACCCACAACAGATCAGAGGGGTCTCCAGTGATGCTTTAAAACGCTGATTTGGCTGCTCACTAAAAAGGGTGTTCAGACAAAAACGAAATCCTTTGATAGAGTCAGGCAGATTACTCTTCTGGAGGCTTCTTGCAAACAACTGTGTGAATGTGGGCGTTGACAGCGAGCTCTCCTGTCGTTGTCTGTAAGCTCAACATGTTAGCTCTATGTTAGCTCTGGTGTCGGTTTTGACAAGGGGCCTTTGTCTGGATGTACAAACACGGACCGAGTAGCTAACACGAGAGGAGGAGGAGGAGGTAGGAGGTAGGAGGTGGGAGGGAGGAGAGTCCGCGGTCCAAATGTGGCTGCCTGGCTACATATGGTAGCAGGCGTGCTAGCATCGCCGGGGACTTGCTAAAAATAGACCCGCATCACAGCTAACTAAACCACGGGTACTGATCTCCTTTCACTTCACGCTATGTTTAATCACCACCCTGACCCCTCTCATCTTTTCAACACAGCCAGAAGCGTTTTTATGATACAACTCAGGATGCAGACCCCGGCAACCCCAGTACAAAACCTCCAACAGCCCGGCATGACCTACGCAGGCGGCCCGGTCCGCCTCACACCCTGCCCGGGATGAATCCAGCCACAGTCCCGGTGCGCATGCACATTTTAAACCAGATACGCGACTATACGCACGTTCAAAACAAAAAGAGAGAGAGATGGTGGATAAACAGATAATTAAGACCAGACTAACCCTGTTTGGCGTCCATCTTGAACCTCCGCTAAGCATGCAGCAGCACGGGCCTGGCTGAGGTGAGCAAGGGAGAGAGAGGGACAGACATGCGCAGCTCGGCCTCTCTCAGTTCAGATGGACTGCTGATTACAACAGCTTTGTATTTCAGATAATGATAAAAACAAATGTAAAACAACATTACGCTTTAAGAACTAGAGCCTGAATAATAAAAAATAAATGAGGAAATGCTCTCATGGATAGCTGAAGAAGATCACAATAAGAAAGATGTGTACACCTTTCACCAGTGATCCTTCAAATATTTAGTATTTTTACGTGGCTAACATAGAAGTTGGCATCACCTTTGTTCCTGACAAAAAGTCTACGGGATTTTAATTCGATTTAAAATTTAAAAAAAGTTTATGGCGAACATTTATCTATCAAGATAATCTTCATGAAACACCACTTAGATTTTAACAAGTAACAAGTAACAGCTAACATTAGGATTTAAACAAACTACACCAGTGTTAATGTACATTAATGCCACCACTACAACAGCCTGACTTAAGCTGCTCTCTAGGTTAGCCTGAGTAAATACACAAAATGTGCAAACATTGCACCATGTTAAGCTAAAACTTGAATAGTCATTAATAGTGGCAATTTCTACTGGGGTACTGTGTGCACAATTTAAATGACAGAAGTATTCAAAATATAGTTCTTCCCAGCATAACTTAGATCTGCATCCAACATAATTTACTCAGTTTTTGTGGAAAAAAACCCACTGTGGTAAAGAAACCCCACTACCACAACAAGCAACACAGACCAACCTACTATTTACAAAAGGCTCTTGATAGCATAGGCAACATAAATGTGAAGGCATATGCTTCTCATAGATTCAAAATAAGAGACTGAATGAAGGTTAATCTTCCAACATGTCCGTGTTGTACACATGGTGTTTGATCTGTAGCCACAGCTGCTTTTTTTAAGACAGGTACCATTTTGAACTAAAAATTCAAAATTGCAGTATTTATCTGCTGTGTGTTGATGACTGTGAACCATCAGTATATTCTAGACATGGAATCCCAAAACTTGAATTTATTAAGACAGAAGAACTATGAAATAAAAAGTTAACAATAATATCTATCAGTACCTTTACAGATATTCTCAGAGTAACATACCAAATACGAGTTGTTGTTTTTTATTAAGAGAACAAACTGAATTGGAAACACTTTCCTAGGTATACTGAAGTCCAGCAGTATTTTATTAAAATAAAACACAGAGTGTTTAGATGGTTTTTAAGTGGATGAAAATTCATTTTAAAGTCAAATCTAGATTTAATTTATGTGTAATTTGTAATTTGCATTGCCTCTCCTGCACCATCAGTGGACAATGTTACCAATTCTGGACAGGTTCACGTACACTAAAATTAAAAAAAAAACGTGCCTTGTGTGTTTAATTGATTATGGCCCAAGTTCAAAGTTCTATCAAGACACACAAAGGTGTGAACGGTTCATTTGTGAAAGTCCATCTGTTATCATTAAGAAACTGGTTTTTCTAATAAGGATAATTACAGCAGGAAGAGGGAGAGGAGCAGGAGGGTGGAGAGGTGTTGTATAACCTGGCTGTAAAAGGAAAAGTGGCTGCAGTAAAGTTAAAAGTTAAAAAGCCAAACCCAAACCCAGTGGGATGGAAGAGACATGGAGTGAATGTAGGAGACCTGGGAGAGTGAACAATCCATGTAAGGAACTATGAGCTTCTCAGGAAGTCCAGGTGCCTGATGGGAGCACCACTGGCTCCGAAACAAAGTAAAGACCAACCAGAATAGAAACCATTAGGCCTGGTTTTCCCTGCCTGCTCTGACAAATACAAACTGGAGTACAGCTAGTTAAATATAACTGTGGACTGAAAGCGTTAGTCAATACAAACATTGTGGGACTCCAGAAGGCTCCAAGTAATCATTCAGAGTTAAAATTATCTCTTAGATAACACACTTTCTGTTACATAAAACTCTGATCATTCCAAAGTCTGCCTTTTGTATCTTTGTGCTAAAAAAAGCAGGAGCCTCTTATGAACTGTTGAGCCATTTTCACTTATGAACTCCAGATCCCAAGGCGACGTCTCACACATGTAGCACCTGAGTAAAGCATGCAGAAGAAGGAAGAGGATGAATCTCTTTCATAGGACTTTTGCTTTAGTGGTAGAGTCGGTCATCTCTCAACCTGAAGTATAGAGGCTTGATCCCTAGTATCCTGCAGTCAAATGTCAAAGTGTCCTTGGGCAAGACTGACACTGAACCCAAAATTGCTCTTGCAGTGGATCCTGAATGTGATTAGTTAATACTTCTGGACACTTTACATAGCAGCTTCTTCTGTCAATGAGTGAATGTGGTGTGAGTGGGTGAATGTGACGTGGTGTAAAGCGCTTTGATTAGTCAGAAGACTAGAAAAGCGCTAAACAAGCTCAAGTCCATTTACCATGAAGTCCATAATGGTGACTGCTTTGTGGTTAATATCCCAACATTAGGTATAAAGGAAGTCTATAAGAAATACCACAGCAATCGCAGAAAACTGAACTTTAAATTGTTAAGGATTTGTTCCTCATGAATGATGCAGAAGCACGAATAATGTTGGACTAAAATACCTTAAAGTCCACAACACTCCGGTCATTTTCACAATCTAGGAGCTCTTGGGGAAGGCATCATGGCCAAGTAGTCTGTTCTGGGGACCAATCCCAATATCAATATACAAGTTGAATCTGACAACTATCCACCAATGAACAACATTTGTTTTTTTGTATTTTAATATAAACAACAAACTTGATTGAAATCACTCAGACAGATAATGTAAGTAAATCTATGAGCTAACATTGATCAGATATGACTAATACATCACAATCATAATCAATCACAACTCAATACATTCAACTTCACTGCTCGATGATTGATTAAAGATAGCTCAGAGAATAAATCAGAGATAAGCGACTGGGAGTGAGACCCCGGGGTATCACATTTGTTTTGCTTACATAATAATTACTAATCAAAAGTCATTTTTTGATCAACTTCTTCATGAACTAACAGACCTTTATAGCACTAATGATTGGAATGCTAAAAAAAAATCTGTCTTTTTTACACTCATCTGCCAAAAACAGGAAGTGGTCAGTGGAAATGCACAGTATTGGATTCCTTCAATATCCAAAATGCTGATCATTTCAAACCTGCATGTCTGTATGTGTGTTTCTTGCTGCAGAGTCCATTCAGTCTTAGCTGTTTTACACAAGAAAGTCCTACGCTTAAGGCGGTGTCATGAAGATGCAGTCACTCACTGGACAAACTACCTGGCTACATGCCATATTTACTCTTAAATATTTGAAAGGTTTTTCATCCCACCACCTCCTGTATCAGTGTTTAAAAAATGAGCATAGACTATTTTAATAGTCGTTTCCCAGGAACACAAAGTCAAATTAAAGTCTCATCTTAAGTCAGCAGAAGTGTGCATTTTAGAGTATTGTTGTTGTAGACAGTATCCAACTATAAGGCTTGGCGATATTGACGACAAATAAAATATCTAATTTTTAAACACAAACTTCAATCTACTCATTTATTATATTAAAGGCTGTGATTTTAGGCTCAGCTGAGTGTCTCTGAGATGAGTGGATCAATTAGTCTTGCTGCTACTATAAGACTTAAGATAAAGTTAACAGTAGACAGTGGTTCAGCTGTTAAGGTTGGACTTAGATCAACTGTAAAATCAATTACTGCTCAGATCTATGGTAATAAAGGAGCAGGTATCGATGATGTGCCTTTAAAATGATGTATCCCGAACAGACATCAGTTTTAAAAGTGATTTTCTGTCAGTGCTCCGCTTAATGGCCCATCTAAACAACTCTAGACAAAGACATCGATCTAATCTTTAATAATTTAAGAATTATTGAACGATTTATTAGTTGCAGGGCTACAAATATATTTATGACACATTGTCTACTAAACAGTTGGTCTTTCTTTCTCATACTAACACCTCACATTGGTGAGCCCGGAACAGGGAGTAGGAGGAAGCTGCTTTGTCCATGAAAAGTGTGTGAGGAGTCAAAAGTTGATCATGTTCCTCATTGCCATAGATACACTTCATACTGCAACAAAAGCTGGGATATGCATCTACTGCAGAGTCTCTCCCTATCACATACACACACAGCAAATAGTGCTTAGTCACTGTACGACTCGTCCTCATGTTGTCACACAAACCCTCCTGACAGTCCGTGAAGGCACAGCAGCTTCTCTCAGTAGTGGAGGCAGTCCTCCCTCGTTACCGGCTCAAAGGCCGACGGCTGGATGAACAAAACTGAGCTGACACATTGCACACACTCACAGACACACACACAGCACAAAGGCCTCAGTGTGAGCGGTGACAGCAGCACTACAGCCTCAGATGATGCAACGACAGCAGGACGCATAAAGATCAGCAGACAGCATGAGATAACACGCTTATACTAACAGCCATTAAAACAGTATTTTACATTACGATGCTGAGCGATCCTTTTTGGTGTCACCACAACATGCAGGCATGTTCATATGATTTTACAGCAATCTACTTAATATAACCAAATAAGGAGTTGAACTCTGTAATATGAAGTACACCAAAACTCAACTTCTAATGAGAAAGCCAAGAAGAAAGACTTCCAAACTTCATATACAACTCTTTTACTTCATCAAAATCAGAGTGACAATGATGAGCAGTCAACTTCATTTCCTTTTGATTTTGATCATTGATAATAGTTTGAGTATTTTTTTAAGTGACTTAAGGTTACATCCCTCAATGCTCCTGAATTGCACTGTGCATAATGGTGTAGCTTAAAAAGTAAAAAGTATAGAGACAAAATGAGTTGACAAGGTCTTCACTGCTTCTCATTTTGTACCTAAAAACATGACAGGACTGGACACGAGTAAAAAGTAACATCTGATTCATTCATTCTAAAACATAAGCATGTCAGTTCATCTGTCAAATAAACACAAGGCCCGAGCGGGGAATGGCCAAACTCCTGAAAGCTCTTTCCTGACTCCTAACCAGCTCATTACCATTTCCCCGTCTACTAGCCAATCATTACAATTCCAGCTAACGTCACTCTTCTCACAAATCCCTCCCCCCTCCTCTCTACTGTCCACCTTTGGTCACGGCGGGTGACTGGCTGACTGTTCAAAGGTCCTCTCTGCAGTTGCCCAAGGACAACCCTGCACCCAGTTCTCAAGTACCTGCAATAATGCACCTTTCAGGACCCATTGTGCAGGCACAAACACAAACAGGAGAAATCCCAGTTAAAATAAAACTTAAAAGTTATCTCACAGATGAATGAAGCACAGCGAAAAAACAACTTGTGCTTACATTAAGAAGTTAACCTTTGCTTATTACAAAGCCAAGATCCTCAACCTCACTAAAATCTTCAAACTCAAGATGTTTAAAAGGTTGCAGTTTTAAATCACAAGAATATCCTCTATTTTTCTTATCTCTTGTGTCAAAGTTTCCGAAGCGCAGCTCGGTTTAAATCAACGAAACCAGAGGGCGAACAATAGCGGCTCTGTGCTGCAATGACTGTGCTACCAATCGATTCACATCCTTGTAAGAGTTTCTACCTAATTAAGCATCCATGTCAATTTTCCTAGAGTCAGCATAGTGAAGAGCTAAAGCGATACAAGATAGCTTTTCAACAGTGAACACCTTCACCTGTCAAAGAAGCCATATAAAAAAAGAGAAGAGAAGTAGAGGTTTGTACCCTGTTCTCTCCATTGCTTGGCAGAGGGCTCGCTCTCCTTTGTGTCCACAGAGTTGTTCTCCATGCCGTCCGATCAGCAAACACACATTCCACACAGAGAGGGACCGAGCACAGGCTGTCACTGTAGATGTGTGTGTGTGTGTGTGTGTGTGTGTGTGTGTGTTCAGCTGCAGGAGTAAGAGGAGGAGGGAGGAAGAGAGAGAAGAACCCAAGCGAGGCTTCCTCTGGGGGGAGACGACTGCAGCGAGCGAATTAACTCCCTCCTGAAGGCGTGCTGTCAGCTGACCGTCTGCTGCCAACGTTCTGACGCAGCAACTATAAACGTCTCTGCCTTGCCTCCTCCCACCTTCTCTCCCTTCCCCTCCTCCTCTTTGCTCAGACTTTTTGGCAACCTCTCCCTTCCCTCCTCCTTCTCCTCCTCCAATCTGATCTTCCCTTTCCCCTCCTTTTTTCCTCACTTTGAGTTCAACCCTCCCGTTCTTTTTTCCTTATGCTTAATCTCACAGTACTTTCCCTGTGCCACTCCCCTCCTCCCTTTGCGTTGTCAAATCTGCTGACGCAGCAGTGAGACAGAGACCATGAATGATTTCTGCCCAGTACAGTGAATACAGAAGCTAGAGATCTCTCTCTGCCTGGTTTTGATTAAAGAGAAGGATAATGCACACGTATGAAAGTACTGCAATTTACCACAAAACCAACTAACAACAAACTAACGTGTAAAGGATTTGACATGCATGCTGATAACCTGCATGACTGCGGCAAGATCTGGCATTAAATATCTGCCTGGGTTTCTTTTCCGACTGGGGCTTCAATGATCATTTTATCACCATTTATCTGAGGATTATTCTATAAAATATAAGGAAAGGTGGCTTCATAAATAACCCTCAAAAGGTGTGGGTATATGTCTTGTTTTTCCCCACAGCCCCAAAATATTAATTTTACTAGATAAGGCAGAGAAAGAGCAGCTTCATGTAGAAAACACTCAAGTTTCTGTTAGAAAATTAATCTAGTGATTTCATTAGAATCTAATTTTTAATTTCAAAAAGACAAAATTCACACAATTTCACTTAACTTCTCGTCTTTGGAGAACATTATCTTTTCTGTATTTTTTAATTCTGCTTGCTTCATTTTGTATGTTCTTCAGCAGTTTCTATTGTCTACACCTGCAGCTTTCTAACCTCTCCTGACACATCTGTTCACTTTTCATGTACTGGATTTTGAGTAGTTTAATGTGCGTATTGAAAGAAATATAATTTCATTAATTAATTTGTGAATTACAAACACTGTTTTTCTCAAAGGAGTCTTGATTGATGATTTCTGTACAGAAAAAATCTAATAACTGAAATATTTTACACAAAACAGATCCCAGAGTGCTAACGTGACTCAACCCTTCCAGTGCACTGCTGCCAGTAAGGAGTTTAAAGACAAAGAACAGAAAACAATGGCTGGTTTTTAGACAAAATGAGCTAATTTCCAGCTCTTGCCAATATTTCCTGGCATTATTATGGTAGTTTCTCAACAAGGGTATCAGAAAAGCTCAGTCCGACCGTAGTTCAATACTAAGAAATCCTTTAGAAGTACAAAAGATATTTGACTAAATACTTTACATCTGTACAGAAACAAACATAATGCATCTGCAATCTGATCAACTGGTCAGCACATGGGAGTAGACCTGAACATCTGAGTGGTAATGAAAGACTTCTTCCACTAGAGGGCACCACTTTCATTTTACAGATCTGTCTGCTGACCCTCTCCTCTCAAACAGAAAACTCAGACCCACTGAAGAGCGGAGTTCAGCGACAGATTTTGGTGTGAGTTTTTCTGTTTTATTTTCAGCAGGAGACTGATACCTTCATATGTGAAATCTTTGGTAAGATGTATTGAGTATAGCTAGATAGATGCAAGACAAACAAAAAGTCGATTTAGGATCTAAGTAGCTTATTGAGTTTTCCCTCACTAAGCTGTTGCCAGTGATGACCTCATGCCTCTCATCATGCCTTCTGTTCCTGACTAATTTCAGTGGGGAAAGAGACGATTGCGTAAACAGTTCAAAGTTCAAGCAGCACAAAGTGAACCTTCACCTTCATCTGAGTAACTCTGCTCTGTCGCTGCTTTCCTGTGGTATGTTTGATTCCCATCAGTAGATTACATTCAAAGTCATTGTTCCGATCAGAAAACTTTACCATTACTTGTTAAAAAGTCACTTTATGATACTTTTCCTTAAGTGGATTATTTCGTAACTAAAGAAATCACACTTGTCTTTCTAAATGGATGTAAAAACAGTGCCAGATACTTTCTAAGGCGTGTTTCAATAAGTATAGAAGTCACATTTAAATGGTTGGTAGTTGAACCTCCTAAGCCAACACAGAAACCTGCTGATATATCAGTTGTACTTCACATAACAACATTATGAGTACTTTTAAAAAGTGTTTTTAGTCCAAAATCAAGAGAATATTTTCATTCTAGCTTCAAAAGTCTTGCGATCAGACAACAGTAACAGTTATGGTTGAGAAATCCTTTACCATTATGGTTTTCTTAAAAATACTATCAGACTTGCCTTTTTTGCTAAATCTGCTACTTCCCCAGCCTTAACATAGATTCAACCACTTTCAATGAAAGCTAATAGTCAAGTACTCTGAGTCTTTCCAAATGATCAATAAACAGCTTGTGTGGTGCTCGGCCACAGCTTACAAAGGACAGCAACGATTGATTAATGGAATGATTAGAAACATTTAGTCAATCTATACATCTATTTTTATAATTAGCAAATTAGATTTGCTATTCTTTCTGTTTATATCATCAAGAAAAAGACCATCAGTGCGGGAGCTCTCAATCTCAAGTTGTGTAACGCTGAACATTCACCGAGTGGTTTCTGGGTCGGAAGACCCTTTGTGGGCCTGCCAGTGTCGCAATGCAGGGAGGAGGTTGAGGAGGAGGAGGAGGAGCAGGGGGAGGAGGAGGAAGAGGGGGCTTAATTAACAGGAGATCCCTCCAACAAACACATAACAGTAAAAGTGTCAGCAGCTGCTCCCATAGAGCACAGTCCTACTTCTCCAGATACAGTTGTACAAGTTAGCATTTATGAGTGTTTCAGGAGGCTTCAATGAGTGTGTGCATATTAACTGTTCAATATCAGTTTGAATATTAAGATCAAACATGAGTGGTGTTGTCTTCAGAGACATAGTAGCGCCTCGAAGGCCTTCTGAAAGCCCTGCAGGAGGCAGGAAAAATAACCTCTGAATTACAGACATGGTTACAGATTAAGAGTTTCTGTTTAAAAATAATTCTAATCTAGAGCTGGATATCAAAAGATAGTATCAAAGAATAAATGCTTTTAAGACATCAGGCAAACACTAGTCCTGCTAAGGGCTGAATTTAATCAATAATTCTCATGAATTGATTTAAATAATTGAGAAAAAAAACCGCCAATTTGACAGTTCATGACAATGTACTCAAATGCAGTGTCTTTTCCAACTTACTGTCCAAAACAAAGATAAGTGACAGACACACGAACTGACAGTGAACAGTGATATTAAACAAAAATTAGCCAACCCGCACCCTACAATGAACATTTAGAGTGGTAGTTGAACAGAAAGTTCACAACTCCCTAAAACATTTACAGCCGAGTTTATTTTCCAAGCATAACACTGATATTTAGGAATTAGCTTTGGCACAAATAGTGTTATGCAACATGTATTCGAGGTGTGGGAGTGATTGTAAACTGCATAATAAATCAGAATGGCAGTTATTTAGTCAGCAACAGGGTGTGGCTATCTGTCTGTGTATGCATAGTTTTGAGTGGCTGTTGGGGTCTATGAGGTTGAGGGTTTCAGAAGCATCTCTTGTTATTTCCAGAGCAGGGAAAAGCTGAAACCAGATGGAAATTAAATCCAACTTGACAGCAGAAAAAACAGCTGAACTGTACAAGTGTTTCATAGGTGGTAAACAGTGGCCTCTCTCTGTCTGTGTCCCATTATTTTTTCACTTCTGCTCTTAACGTGACAAAAATGTAAACTTTTCTTTCATCAGTGGGGTTTTTTTTCCCAGCAGAACAGAAATAAATCACTTACCTCATCTTAATGAATAAGAAAATTAAATAATTAGGTAAACAAATGTGATGTTATTCTAATAAGAACACAAAATGCAGCAAAAGCAAGAGGTCAGATGGTGATGGAACACAAAACCACACAAAAACATAAACAAGACTTAACAAAATGCAAGAGTTAATTTTCAAAGTAAATGAAAAAAGAAAAGAAAAAAGAAAACAATGCAAAAGAGGAAAGGTGCTATAAAGAATGTAATGGGATCTAAAGTAAATACTGGCTGCTGGTTGGTTGGGGGAAAATAACTGAGGAGAACAAGAGTGAAGATGAATATTATGCCGATGAACATGGAAGTGCCAGTGAAACTGAGGAGGATGTGGGAGGGGTGGTAGTTTTCCATGCCAGAACTGATTTATTTTACCTGCTCTTATGTTCACGTTTGGCATCTTTAACAGTTTGCCACCCTCTGTGCTCTTCTTAGCGACACCCTCCTCTGGTTTGTGGACAGGCGAATGGATAAGGGGAACTTGGGGTGGAGGTTGCTGGATATCCAGCTTCTCCAGCTCAGCCTTGCTCTTCTGGGGAGAGGCCTGGGTAAGGAGAAGGTAGGAGCTCTGACTCTGGGCCTCTTCCTCAACCTTGGGGGTTGGAGCTACCTTTGAAGCAGAAACTGGTGCCACATCTTTTTGCTCGAAGCTTAGGTCATCATCATCCATGGGGATTTCAGGGGGTTTGGAGGATGCAAACTTTGAAGTATCCAAAGCCTCAAGAAACTCATCAATTACACCCCTGGGTGGTCGCTCAATGAACTCGAACTCCTCAGAAGAGACTTCATGCTCAGAGACCTCCTCAGCTACTTCTGGCTCCTCCATTGTTAAGTCCTTCTTCTGAGTTTCCACCTGGAAGCTGGCAGGGTTCTTGGCCATGGCTTCCAGGACCGGAGACAGAGAGTCTGCTGTTGGTGACTCTGAATCCGAGTCCTCAGCTGGGGTCTTTTTGCTCTGGAAGTCAAGTGGCTCAAACTTTTCTGTCATTCTGGGAGAATCGTGGCTTGAGAACCAATCTTTCTGCTCGATTTTGACAGGTTCCCCTTCTTTGACCTTGGTGGGGGTGGTTTCCTCTGCCTCTTTGACAAGATCAAATGCGCCAAAGCTTTTGTCATCTTCAACTTTTTCTTTGTCACAAGCTCTCACTTCCATCTCCTCAGTCATCTCCTTAAGCAGGGACACTTTAGCATCAAAGGCGAACGGGTTGTTAGCGGACAGGTTGATTGGAGGGTTGGGTGACTCCATCATCCTCCGCTCAAGGATGGGACTCTGCTCCTCTGGACTACCCTCGGAGGAGCCAGAGTCCATTTTGTCAGGGTTGAGTGGGGAGGACTTCAGGATATCTGGAAGTGATGGTGGCAGAACAGAATCCTCATCTTCCTCTTCATCATCATCATCTTTGTGGCCAGATGAGAACTGGTTTGCTGACTGCATGAGAGAGTCTGCCATCTTGCCAACCTCAAATGATTTCCCCTCATCCAAGATTGAAGGTGGGGAATCCTGTGATTCTCCAGTCTGTCCATACTGGACTAAATCTGGAGTGGGACTCTCGGACATTTTAGAGACTCTGCTGTCAGACTTAGAGTCTCCAAAATGGGAGTAGCCACTGTCTGCCAGTGGGGAAAAGCCTTCAAATGGGTTATTATTCTTCTTGACTTCATACATCAGGTCATCATCATCATCTTCATCAGACTGGTTGCCGTGCAGGTCTGGCTCATACTTGAAAGAGCTAATAGGAGCTGTGTCCTTGGAAAAGGTATCCATGGTGATCTTGGAGTTGTCTTGCGATGTTAGGAATGGTGAATCCCTGTGCTCTGTTGGGTTAGAGGAGGCAATATGAGACTCAGGGACCTTCATCTGGGGATTCACTGGGGAGGGGCCTGTGGAGGACCTGTCTGAGCTAATCAGCTTCTCGTCAGGGGAAAAAGAAACTCCACTGTCTTCACACGGATTATGAGGCCCTGAGTCTTTCCCTAAACTCAGGTAAGGACCAGCTAATGGATCTAGAAGGTCTTCCTTATCCTTACTATGACTCAGTCCAGAGTCACCCTCTTCACCCACCCAAGGCATGTCCTTGGAATGATTAGTGGGGGGTTCAGTGGAGAAGGAGCCCAATAGTGCAGCGTATCCTGAAGTAGGGGGCTGGTTGGGACTCTCGGTCAAAGAAAGCTCCTCCAAAGAGTCAGGGGAGTGTAGAGGGGAGATAGGAGAGATGGGAGCAGGGGAATCACCCTTCTGCCCAAGTGCTTGAGTAGAGAGGGAGGGGGAGAATGCAATACAGCACATATCAAAGACATACTCCATTCCTTATAGTGCCCACCACACCTGGGGGACCACTACCAAAAAATAGTTAAGAAAGTCATAGAGACGAGGACCAAACAAATGCTGCCCAAAATGTCAATGCAGCTGGAAGTTATCACTTCCAACTATCATTAACAACATAACATGTACATTCTACAGTACCGCACCTAAAAATACAATCAGTGGTTATCAGTCCTGGAACTGCGGAGATCCCAGCACTTTACTCACATCGTAGAAGCAAATCAATGTGTGCCAGCCAATCAAGATCAGGCAACATTTGCTTATGAGTTATGTTCTTCTTCTGTGAAGGTGCAGTAAGTCGTTCAACCAACAAATTAATTTCAAGGTTTAAATGTCATGAATTTGGTAGCTAACCTGGTTTTTGCTTAACGCAGATGGCCCACCTCCACAAACTCTTCATAAGCTCTGGTTCTGTTAAATCTAATAAACTCTAACAGAAAACCAATGTCATTTTTACAAATTAAAAGGGATTTATGCTGTCGGAGGAATTTTGCTGGCATGGTTTTTTGTCAATTGTCGCTTAGAGTGAAGAGTCACATTAAACAAAAGATAAAGTTATCTGAGCAATCACCCCACAATTAAACATTTCATTCCTGATGGGAACAATCTCTCAAGGATGACTATGTCTCAATCCATAGGGGTCACTGAATGTATTAATGATGTAATATCCACTATGGACTCTAACATGGCTGAGCAAAATTTTCCCAACTGTAGATAGCATTTCCACCTCCATCTTAAGAACAACAAATTACAGAATATCTTGTGAAAAAATAGTATTTCATCCTCTATATCCAGGGTGGAGGTGCATGGATGCAAGCTTAGGAAGTCAGTCAAGACCTCCATGTCTTTAGCATTGTCTTCAGGTATTTCTGGGGGATCCAAAGGAGTTCCCAGTCCAGATAAGATATGTAATACCTCAAATACTGTACGTTCTGATATTGCCTCAGTATCTTCTACTAGTTGGACAAAAGCTGGAAAGGCATTGTAAATAGATGTATTGATGGATGGAGGAGTGGATTAATTGGAAGGATAGGTGTTCAATTCCTCCAGTACAGTTTCAGAGACTTGTAGAAACAAAACCAAGGGATTTTTAAACTGTTCTAGTGGCAAGTGGGGCCCAGCACCATACTTATAAACTTCATGTTAGTTTTGCCCTTAATTTGTCATCTGTCCATATGTCTGCTGAAACTTGAACCTCTTGCTGCTTGCACTTCTTAACTTTGTTAAAAGAAAATTTTAGAGCTTTAATAATCGTCAATCCTTTTGGACTTACACAGAACTACAATAAACAGTGTAGATCACCTTTGACCGTCACGATTTGGCAGCATTTGTCTGGTCCTTACTGTACCACTGAGGTATGATGGTAATATTTTTTTGCCCCAGGTCTGGTGCCAATATACCATGCCCAATGTATCTTAAAGACACACACTGTTAACTAATAGGTTAATAATGATTCCTCTCTTAAGAACAGAACGTTTTTAAAAAACACAATATATACACACACATATATATATATACCATATATACATACGTCCATATACATACATATAACTTATTAATGTTTTAGTCCTGTAAGCCACTAAGAAGAATCATTATTCCTTTTCAACTACTTGTGAAAGTTAATGTAAGTCTACACTAAAACAACAATCACATGTGAGTCACAATGCAACACTAACAAAAGCAAATTCCCAAACATCAAATTTAGCTTTTCAAAAGATACAAGCATCTGTGCAAATGCTACAGGCAATAAAGATCTATAACTTGTGACATGCAAAGGGTTATTTTTGCCACTTATATGACAAACGAGGGAGTGAACGAAAGAAGTGCTGAAAGTAAAATAATGACAAGAACAGGAAAAAACAGCGAGCAAAGAGAACTTGCCTGTAGGGAATTGCATCAGAGGATGTGGTTGAGCTTTAGAAGGAGAAGGTACATCTGTGAAAGAAACCAGAAAAAGCAGCAGAAAGTGGATTCAGTCAGTCAGCAAGCCAAGAAGATAGAAAGAGACCAGAAGAAGTGATAGAAATCATCTCTGCTACAAATGAACATGTTTCAGATGTCAAAGCATTAAACAAAATAGAAATAAGTGTAGAGCTAAGATTACGAGGATAAAACTACTTTCAATTTTGCTAGCATTTTCAGTACATGCAGGAATTAAGGCCCATTTCACACTGTGCAGCATTGTTTGAGCTGTGACAGGAGAAATAATGAAACATAAAACATGTTTTCATAAAAAACATGGGTGGAACTGAGGGGACACGAGAGCTAAAATTAAGGTGAACTCCTGTTTCCTCCAAAGATGAGAAAGGGGCTTTATTCAATAGTTCTTTTCTGGTTCTTATTAGGGATGGGTACGAGTACTCAGGTTCACAAGTATGTTGTTCACAGTATTACCAGAACTCAACTCAGTTAGCGTTACAACAGTAACTGAGCTTTGCCTAACTGAATATACTTAGTAAGAAATTCAGTTTTATTTAACATACTGTACACGCAACAGTCGCAGTAAGCCGAATTACGGCAACAGTACTTTATGGCAGCTATGGTAACTCTCTAGGGACACATTACTCTAATGGTGAGAACACATTTTAAAATTAAAATAAAAAAATCATGCAGTGAAATAAAAATCGGGTTAAACTTGCATATCACAGAAATAGTTCCATGTTTAACCACATGAGGTTAAAGCAGAAGGGGGAAACCTGAGACAGACAACAGGCAGTCTCACTTCACATAATTTACAAACCCAGATACGCTCCAATGAAGTTTTGTGGAAGGAGAAAGCAATAATAAAGAGCTGATTACATTTGTAGAGACCGAGTACAAGCCACCACCATGGATAACAAAAGATACGAGAGAAGAAAAGGTACAGAAGAATTGTTTAAAATAACCATAGAGTTAAATGTTATATGTTTTATTCAGAGTTAGGATTTGAATACCCCTGTCCTACAGACACATAGCACTGATAAGCTCCACGCTGCAGAAAACAAAGAGGTCTGTGTCCAACTTTTTTTTTTAATGTTAAACAATATAAAACCAGCAAGTTCCTGAATACTCGTTCGTAAAGTTATGCGAGTGCTCGAGCATCTAGACCACTGTAAATGCCCATCACTAGTTTGAATAACCTATTTTGCTGAGGAGGGTGAGGTCTCAAAAAATAATTGACGACTTTAGAACATATTGATGAATTAAATTCTTTAGTTTTACAAAAGCACCATTTGTTAACTAATCAATCAATTTTTATTTGTATAGCGTCAACTCATAACAAGTGTTATCTCGAGACACTTTACAAAAAAGGTAAAATACCTTACTCTTTGTCTGTTAACATTACAAAAGAGCAGGTAAAAAGACCTTACTCATTGTTATGTTACAAAAAGCAGGTAAAAAGACCTTACTTATTGCTATATTACAAAGATCTGGCCTATCCATCATGAGCAACTAATGCTATAGATAAGCGAAAACGTCAAATATTCTCAAGTGTGGCTTTTTAATTACAGCTTCAGTATGTTAGATCACTGTTAAGGACAACCAGAGGGGAACACATGGTTGTCTGCAGGGTATTCTTAACCCATTTAACAAAGCTGTTCTACAGAAATCACTTGCTAAGCAGTTAGCAAACGCTGTATTAAACCTCAACTCTTTGTACAGAGCCATATGTGAACATCTGTTGAAGGCACAATGTTTCATTTGGTGGTAAGGAGACAACAGAACAGGCATACCATTTGTCGTCAGACAATATAAACATGACGACACAAACACTTGAAGGAATCTTGGTGTTCATGTGTTACTTTTAATGACAGCTGTCCTTTTCTATCTGAAAGGTATCCTTAAATGACTTCTTTCCCTGATTTCCAACTCTATCCAAGCCATACAATAAAAGGAACAAAAAGCCCAAAAATAAATCTTAAAAACATTTTTTTTTTTTTTTGACTTGACCTTCAAGGGGGGCGGGCTGCCCCCCTAATATAATGGTAAGGGAAACACTGGCTTATGAAAGACAAATTAAGCTGAATTCAATAAGGACAGCATGCTAAAAACAGGCTGCTTCTAGTTATTTTATCTAATTAAATAAATTACCATTTACCAAATAGACAAAGTGCAGGACACAAAAACACTCCAAATTAGTACACTTTGAGGCCACTGAGGATAAAGGTTAATTAATTAAATACAATTCAACAAAACTATAGAAGCTATGTGTTATTGCTGCATATGAAGCAAGATTATTGGAAACATATTTTGATGGATTATTGTCTTGTGTTTAAAAAACAGCATGTAGCACGCCTGTCTAAAAAGTCTTGGTTAGCGTCAAATCCAATATTATTAGATCTAGAAAGGAATGTAGAAAAACATGAAATAACTCAAACCTTGAAAAACATGTCAAATATCGTAATATCAAAACAATCAGACCACCACTGAGTTTATAATCCAACACACAACATACTCCTGAGTCCTGACTTCAGATTAAAAAGTCCTTTGTTCAGACCAACAGTTCAAAAATCTCAAAGATTAACTTCCATTTTTAGATCCCTTAAGCTCAAAAGCTAAATCAGTGGTGGTACCAGCATTCTTTGTTTGGGAGAGGAGGAGACCCCTTTGGACACTTTGGCTACACAGTAAAAGAGAAACCATGAAGGAATCCTGAAAATAAGCGAGGCCCTGTTTGACCTCAGGTTTACAGTCAGGTTCAACCTAATTAAAATAAACTGATGTTGCCAGGAGGAAGCAAGCAGTTAACAAGACTTGACTTTGTTCTTCAGGTGAGCAATAAACTCACCATATTGGTATGAATCCAAACAACAGCATGTGTGGGCTGTCAGATACAATACAATAACTGTATTTTAAGGACAACCTCACACCTATAGGAGCAAGGTGTACTTTCGCATTACTGTTGCAACCTTGTGTCCATTGTGAAAACATTTTTTAATTAATTTATAATACAGAAATGTTCAATTTTATCATAAAGACCTTGCCTATTATTACCACATTTTTGTAGTATTTTCAGGATCAATGTAATCCAGTGATTGTTGTACGTAAACCAATGGGCACACAGCTGCTAACAGCTTGGTCAGCACACTGTTTATGCTAAAAAATAATAATAGGGACCAATATGGCTTTTATAGGGCCGATACCAATATCGATGTTATGAAGAGAAAAAAATCTGATACCGATTCTAAAATTCTGAGACCTTTCTTTGATCTGTAGAGAAATAGATGTATAATTTGATTCCTTAAAACGCAGTAATGAAACACTTGTGGAAAGATGTATAATGAAGACAAGATAGTGACTCGACTGGAAAGTAACTGCACATGTAGTAAAAACATTTCGATAAAATTAGCCGATACAGATAATCACTGGATATGCTAATATCGGCCAATATTATCGGCTGGCTGATTAATAGGTCGGGCTCTAGAAAATAAACATGTATTTTCATCAAATGCATCCTAAAAACCGACCCTAAAGTTGTGCAGGGTTGTTCAAATTCCCAAAGACATCATGGGAAGTATAGTTCTCTACTTGATGACCTCCTTTACTTCCAACACACAAAAACTGCCACTGAACAAAATAACAATCAGTGGGTTAATCCCTCAAGTCATTTAAAGCAGCAAAATACAGCGAGGAAAAGGCAAATACTGCAGAAGTGCTCTTAAACAAGTCTTAAGATTGGAAAAAAGCATTGATCAGTTCCAATTGTAAATATTAAGCAGGACTTTCAAATACATTCTCCAGGTAATAATATAAGTTAAATGTAATCAAGAATATTTGCAGTTTCATGAAATTTTGTTAAGGTATTACAAATCAAGTTTTCACAATCACTGTCACTAGCAAAGCTCAATTCATGTTGATTATCAAAGAGATTCATCTCTGAATCAGGTTTTTGTACAAATTTCTGCTAATGTTTTGATCTGATTGTGATAAGGCCAAAATGATTCTTTGTATGAGGCCGTTTTGTTGGTTACCTCTGCTGTCGAGTTTTAGATTCCAGCTGTGAAGAAGACCTGGAGGAAATCAATAATAAACCAATAAGACACATTAACATTAAACTTGTAAACTCATTCAGCCTGAGATTCAAACAGTTGGATCCAAACTTTGTTTCCATTTCAGTTGTACTTTTAATACTAATTACAAGTTTTTGGAATATTTCGTTTTAAATTTAATGTAAAAGACTACATCTTACAAAAACTGATGCAACATTTTAAAACCTGACACTTCCGCTGTGTATTGGCTGACATCCACAGCACTATAACGTTTTCGATTCCATAGAAAGAATGGCGGTCAATGAACAATACATTTTTATCTGCTTTTTTGCTCTGATTACCTAAGATCCACATACCCACTTAATCAAACCCTTCACCAGAAAGAAAGACTTAAAATGAGGGCGATGGGATTTGAAACACTATGGTTGTCGACTGATTGTTTGACTTGAAATTCAAAAAAAAAAAAAAAAAAAAAAGGAGAAAAAAAATACTGAAAGCCTGGGATTTACCAACTAAATTCTATTTGATTAACAAAGGAGTGAAACCTAACAGAAAGTTAGTGTAATTATCGTCTACAACAATGAAGGGTGAAGAAAATAATATTCTTAATCCAGAAAACAACATCATTAAGTTCTTCTTTTACGGTATCAGATCAATTCTCTAGGTTGACGAAGCAGGTAATAATATATGAACTTCATTGACCAAATCTTGCTAACCACAACCGAGAGCCAGCCAATTCCTCTCTGGGGGGAGGTGGCGAAGATCAGCTGGGAGTGGAGATGTCAGGAATGGATGTCCAGCCAGAGTAACCTGAGGTTCTGTTCAGCTCATCCAGGTACTTATCAGGTTACAGCCAACACACACTGACACAGCCAACACACAATGCTTTGCTGACTCACTGTGAGCACTACAATACAGTCCTACAAGCTCACCGTTTTCACAAGATGTCGCCAAAGCTTTAATGTTGGACTAAAGTAATGATAAAAGTACATGATGACGATGAGAGTATTTAGGAAGTCCCTTTTGTAAACAGTCAGATCTGTGATGAGTCAGCAACCAGATGAAAACTACACACAAAAAAAGAAAAAGAGAAACAACTAAAAGTGTGCTACGTTCAATCAATCAATCATCTAGACAACCAAGCCCTATCCATTTGCTTTAGACAGGCAGAACCAGATCAAACTCAGCTATAAAACCCTATATTTTCTATAAAAGAACCAATCTGCTTATACAGGATTTGAAACTCCAACTCTGCTTCACTGTGTTGCTCTATACACTGAGGAATGTGTCTCGTCCATGAGCTATAAGTATCTTGAGGAACGCCTCCCAGTTGACACTGATATACGACTTCAGGCAAACATGTCACCTGCTGCTGCCATCTTGTAGAATAAAGAACTCAATGTACAACTCCTGTCAGAGCCCTCTCTGTGTCCTTCAGGTACTCAGGAGTCCGAAAGTCTGAAACAACTCTTTCCATTATTTTGTTAGAGGTGAAACTTTAAATCTAACAAAGCAGGTTACTTTGGTTCCTGCTAGTTAGTCCAATGACAAAGACAGCAGTATCTCTGCAGTGACAATTGAGTTCAGTGTCTCTGCTGCAGTCTCCTCTTCCATAAAAAAAACTAACAGTTATGTAATTTTGCAGAAACCCACATTTCACAAAGACCCACTGAGATTATTAGGGGTTATGATCCATTTCTGACTATCACTGAATGCTCCTCGACAGTCAGCAGCTTCGGAGGGGGAACCTTTTGTTTTGGGATCCATCTTTGATTCATTTTTTAGTATATTCCTATCTGCAGAGATACAACACAGAGAGAGAGAGAGCATCCAGCAAATTAAAAACAGTCTTAAGTGCTGCATTTCATCATGAAGTCCACGCTAACTACCGCAGCAGGATTTACACACATGTATGGTTCACACTAATGAGCCTGATGAAGATAACGGTAGCAAAGTAGTCAAGAGTGATAATAATTCCAATCATCGTTACTAAGTAAATGGCAATCAAAAGTTCCTTATCAAGAGCTTCACAGGTTTTGAAGGGTGTAGTTTTAAAATTTTGGACAGAGCCGGCTAGGCTAACCATTTCCCCCTGCTCCCAGTCTTTATGCTAAGCTAGGCTAATCACATCACGACTACAGATCTGTAATAAAAAAGAGAAGTCATCAGAGTGAAGTCTGTAACATCGGTTAAGATAAATCTTTTTCTGATTTGAACTTTTATAGAGGGATAGGTTTTCATTAACAGATGTCATATCTGAATTTGATGTTGATGCTAGCTAGCTAATGATGCTAGCAGCTAAACATCAGATCACAAGTTTCATTGTAGAACTGGTCTTCGTTTTGGAAATGGATCAGAAGGGGATTTCGAAAATTCTGTTTGAATTTCTCTGAGTATAAAAAAGGTTTAATTGTCATGATTTGTTTAACCTAAGGAATGTAATCTCAAATGATATTTGACAAAGAAAGCTGCATGCATTTACATTTAATCTTCCATATTTAATTTACAACCAATTATGACTCTGTTCTGCACATTTACATTTAATCTTCTGATTTAAGACTAGTAATGCTTAGTTAAATCCTGGGTGTATATATTCACATTCTTAGTTTTGATATTTTTAGTACTTATTTACTTTGTATTTAATATTATATTGTGTTTAGATTTGCTAACATTGTGTTTTTTGCTAATATTGTGTGTTTGGATAACCTACTGCTGTAATGCCACAATTTCCCAGTTTGGATCAATAAAGTAATTCTATGCCCTTTCTTTAAAAGCTGAAAAAACCAGCCCTAAAACAAATCAACAATCAAATAACTGATCTTCTTAATGACTGTAAAAAAGGTTTTCAGCCAGCTATATGAAGCACTCTGTTCTACTGTATGACTTGGAGGATAATAAGGCTGATTTGACATTAAAAATATTCACTCAGCACAGCATTAGGGCACCAAGAAGAACTTTAATGTGATGAATCAGCACCATATCATCTTTCAGTTCACAGATCTGGAAAGCTCTGTGCTTATCACAGCGATAAGAGTGAGATTTAAACCAGATTAACATGTGGTTCTGGTCATATTTAGGAGTTTGTCTCACTTCACCGAAAGCCAGCTGCTGTGTTGGCAGAGTTAAAACAACAGATAGAGGCCTGTCTGCAGTTGTTGCTTTGGGTGGAGGGCTCCAACTCTGAAGCACTTAACCCCTCTCATGTCCAGCCTTCACCAGGATACAGAGAAAAACAAGAACACACTGGCCGCGTGTCTGACTTCTCCTCTGTTCATCTAATCCACCTGACCACATCACAAGCGTCTCACAAACACACACTGACAGATGTAGGTGACCCAAAAATAAGATGTAGGCCGGCTGTGATCTCCAAGCCCCGCCAAGCCCCCGACGATTAACCAGCCCAACCCACAGTCACACCATCTGATGGGACAAAAACTCACTTCAAACACCTCTTTAAAGAGTAACAATAATCTGTGTGAAGTTGGAGTCAAAGCAGACCTCATTTTATCAAGCCTTTGAACAGAAGAGATAATACATTGAAGAAAGAGTGGCTGAAATATTCATTTCTGTTCAGACAAACCTTTGCTACTAGTGCAAGAGCAACTCTATCTTTAGCACTAATACCATTGTCACTACAGCTGTAATATCAGTATACAAAATGCCAGTAGCAGTGAAACAAGCTAAATATCACATGAAGACCTGAAACCGTTCATGTTTTTCACTTTGATTAAAAAATTTAATCAAAAATAGATCAAAATGGTTGCAGGAAGTGGCCTCTACTTTTTGGAGTAGCCTACCCATCTTTAAGTAACGTCATACTTTGTTTCCACTTTTATTTGAAAGAAGATAAATGTCTGACAGTCTAAATATAAAAGATCTGCAGCATATTAGCAAAATTATAAGAAATGAAATAAATCAAATCAGTTAAGCTCCAAAAATTATATAAACAGATTAAACAAAACAAGAAAAAAAAAATACCTACGAGTGCTTTTAGTTGTTTACTGGAGCAACAGGTGAATACAGCCTGCTACCAAAACAGCTAATAGGGTTTACTACGCTCACCTAACCATTTTTTCTTAATCCATCAGCTCATCATTTATCCATAAAAGCAGAACATAATGTGTAATAATATCTTGTCATTTTTTTATAATAAAAAAGTTACAATCCCTCCACCCCTAACCAACTTTTACAAAAGTCCATATTACCACATTCAAATATATATATATATATATATATACATACATACATATATATTTAAATCGTATGATAGAGGCCAATTAAGTGAAGGAAAAGTGGAATAAAACAAAATGAAAAATACTCAGTCAGACTAGACTTCTCCTTGCAGACTGATCATATTAATCATGTTCATGTCTTTTGAACAGATGCTTTAACTGGCCCTCATGGTTTATCAACCTCCATCACTGGCCTTGCCAGGCAGCCCCACCCTTCCTCTGTGTTGCTTCCCATGCCTGGAGGATGCATGGCAGGCCTGTTTACCTGCTCTCCGTCATATCTCAAAAAACAACAATAAAAGCAGCAACAACAGCTCTCCATCGACACTTTCTGTAATTAACCTCACTCCAAACAGAACCAAAAACGCTACTTGAGGAGCATTCAGACTGGCTGCAGCTTACAGTGGCACAGGGAGGCTCACAGGCCTCTAACTCAGCTGTTTGGATGATTTAAGGTGTAGGTTTGGGTGGGGTTGAGGGAGGTCTCAACTGACTGCAAACAGGCAGACATCGAATAAATAACACAACAGAGCGTTAAAGTTATTCTGGTTTTAGTGCGTTAATGCAGGGAAGCTGGCAGGGAGGGGACGCAGAGCGGATTCCTTTGTTGTGACTAATCTCCGGGTTACAGCTTTGGTTTGCCGTGAGGTGCTAATGGTTTCCATTATCGGACAGCTCCTTGTCAACGTGCTGCATTTTTCTAAATTACTTACTTCCAACAACCAATATGATACAAAACCCGATCTTACATGCACTTTCCTGTGATAGTTAACGAATTACCATAATAAAGGCATAAACATGTTCCTGAGGCGGCAGCAGGCTTACGTCGGACATAATAGTCAATATAATTGCTGTAAACCAGCCGACATCAGACAAGAAAAATCTCACACCAACTATAATTTTTGCGCTATTCAAGAGTAAAAGCAACACCCGGTAGCCACTAGTAAAAACTTTTGAACTTTTCTGTTTTTATTTATATAGCCAAAGACCTAATAAACCGTGTCCGATAATGGAACTCTGTTAGCAACTACCGCTAGCAGCAGCGGGCACGCAGCGGGCACAGTCATAGAGCAGATGGGCGCTGCTCAGCCTGACACATTAATGTCATCAATAAAGTTCAAATGGAAAATATATTACTCTGTAATACACGACTGGCATGAAGGATAAGTGAGCTACATGCTATCATTAGTTAAAGTCGGGATGATGCAATTTGCCGGCTCGTCCAGTCAACACTTCACAATATGCCTGCTGCCATTTATTTGTCAAAACAGGTGGGCCGCATTGCTACAACACAGCAAAACCCGGGGCTAAACTGCTAGCTTATTCAGAGCCAACGAGAAACTAAGCATGTTTGCGTTCATCAAAACAGAACATCAACCCTTAATAATACTTTTTAAATGTTTTTTTTTTTTCCCCCATTCACAGTGCAGTGAAACAGCAGGATCGCCTCATCATGAAGCAGGGTAGCATCAACTAGCCCGCTAACCGGCTAACCTCGCCTTGACGCGACTACATGGGCTAAAATGTTTTCCGCAAAATTAAGACATTTAATTAAGATTAAGCAAATACCAGCATGCAAAGTTGATGAAACCGTTAAAAGTGTTTTTCACGCGTGTTTTTAAGTCATCTTGGGCATGTGGACTTACCCACGATGCTAACGCAGCTCAAATCAGAAACCGGTGAGATGGAGAAAAAAAAAACCATTAAAAAGCGTCGAACTAGATTCCCTTCATGCTCAAGAGAAAACACGATTATTAATGCAAGCTAAACTGCTTAAATGAATCGTCCCAACATTAAATGATCGTCATGAATCCTTGAAGTCACTTACAAGACGCTGGAGCCGACGGTTCTTCTGTCACCGCAGGTTGCTCTGCTGCCTCTGCGGGGGCTGGGGCAGCTTTCCTGGGTTCAGCCGCTGGGAGGGCGTCGCTCTTCGGGACAGGTTCTGGCTCGGGGGCAGCCTGTGGCTCCGGTACGAGCTTTGTACTTTCCGGTTCGGCTTTAGGGGCAATAACTTCAGGCTGCTCAACAATAAAAGGAGTTTCGGGCTCGAAATAATGAGTTGTAGAGTCTGGGATCGCCGGCTCTGGCTCTGGTTCTGGTTCATTTACCTCTGGTACTGACTCTGGCTCTGGGTCCATAAGGAGGGAAGGCTCTGGTAACGTTACAGGCTCCACTGGAGCATTGATGGCACTTTCTGTGAACTCATGTGGCGCACTGTCTTCAGCTATGTGCCGCTCCAAGGCGTCCTGAGCTCCACCGACCAAGTCCACAATATCCTCCACGCTGAAGAGGTCTTGTTTGGGCTGGTCCAGCTCTTGGTCCGGTTCGGCCTGATAGTGGTGCACTGCCTCATTGAACAGAGGAGTAGTAGAAGAGACGTCATGTTCCATGCTGTCTGCCATTTTTTTTTTCCCAAACTGAGTTTTGAGGTGGAAAAAGTTTGATATCCGGTAAGTTTTCCTCCTGTAACAAACTTCTACCTGGATGCGCCGTGAAACCGAACCGGTAACCCCCTCCGGTAAGTCTGCTTTTGACACCGGACGAAGTTGGACAAGTGCGCCACACGACAGTTACCACAGAGTCGGACCCGAGTCTCAGATGGACGCTGTAAAGTTGAGAAGGACGTGAGGGGAGAACTCCGCTGGCCAATTACCTGCGGCTTAACCCGAGACTGACAAAATGGTTTGGCCAATAAGAGCGTGTCAAATTGGACACCGATCCCGCCCACCTGAGCGTGGGCGTAATTGGACACCTCCTCCATCAAAGCACCTCTGAATCTTAGCTGGAGCAGAGAGTTCAGAAGTCTCCTCCTGTTCTGACATAACTTGTACTCCAACAGGGCACTTATTACATAACTCTGGCTAACTCCTTTTCTTTTTTTGTGTGACTCCTGTTTCTGACAGCCAACCATCTAACTTAAACAAAGAGAAAACTATGATAAACGAGGTATTGAAAACGTCAACTTCAGTAAACTAAGTGTGTAAAACTGTTAAAGTGATACTTCATTAAGTAACAAAGGGTAAGGTAGCCTACTCACAAAGGCTGCTCACATGTTTTATTCACTAAAATACATTTTTATTGATTTTAAGCCTTCGTTAGACATTTGCTGGTGGAGAGATAACAGGAAGTGAATGGAATGACATGTACCAGGACTTTGTGTTCCCAGCTCAGAGACGGTTGTATAAGTAACTAGTGCTCTCAAAGTGTGAAGTCAAAGTGCTATATTTCACTCTGAAAAGTATGGGAATGCAGGAGTACTGTCATCTCAAACATATACTCAAGTTTAGTACAAAGTTACTTTCATCTCAGTGGACTCCTTGAAAATTTGAGAAAAAGAGAAAAAAGTCAATCCTGAGGCAACTTGTCACTCGACAAAATATGTGTAATCATAGGGTTTCACAACAGTCTGCAGAGCAACGCTGCATTCAGGGAACCCAGGACTTTAAGTTCAAATGGCTGCATGCAGTAAAGATAAAGATAAGTGGATGGCTGTATGTTGGCCTACTTAGTCTTCTGAAGATTTGTGACATATTGTAATTGTAGCGCTACACTTTCAACAAATCACATTTAATCTGCGTGAAGCGCCTTAAATGAGAGGGATTCATGTTTTACAGATGACAGACAAGCTGATAAACAGACATTGAAACAATCAGAGGTTAATGCAAATAAATTGTAAATATAAAGTGAAAAAATGAAAACACAAAATAAGCAGTTCATTTAATAGTATATCTAATTAGTTTCTTTACAATATTTTGGTCAAAAACCAGGCTGAAAATGTAGGTTTTAAGTTCATGACTTAAGATCTCAGCTGATAAAATATTTAAAGATTCAGCTGCTCTCAGATCCTCCGGCTCTGCAGGCATGTCCACAGATCTGTGACACTAATCCCAAACACTGAGGACAATAAATGCTAGCTACCTTTTAGTACTTCTGCACGGGTGGGGGTAAAACTGTTTAATTAAGACGCCAAATTATTATAAGCATAGAGTGCATGATGAGTCATCAACACATTTTAATGTTTTCAAGGCAACTCTAAAGACCCACACTATTATACTTGTCAATGTTGGACCAGATACGTGTGTGAGGATATGTGATTAAAAAATATAAAAATATTTCATTTCCTGTACATTTAATACGACCAATAAACAGGAGCCATGCTAGCATCTCTTTGAGGCATACTCTCAGTATATTTACAGTACACACAGTGACAATGTTAACATCCTGCGTTTTAGTATATTTACAATGTTTTAATTTAGCATGTTGTAGCATAATGTAAATTAGCTAAATAGCAGTTACCACAGTAAACTGAGGCTGGTGGGAGGCTGCATTGTAAGAGGTGCTACGTGTGTGCTAGATGAGAAGTGAAAGATTTAAAAAAAAAAAAAAAATGGGAAATGGACTTGAGCTTGTATGGCACTTCTTCTGTACTGGACTTCTGACAACTCAAAGCACTTTTACACTGTAAGTCACACCTACCCATCCACACACTAAAGGTATAGGCTGCTATGTACTGTAAAGTGTCCACCAACTAATCCCACTTATACACATCAACACGCCTACAAAGTAGTGGGAGCAACGTATGGTTAAGTGTCTTGGCCAAGGACACATCAGACATGTAGCTTAAGGAGCTATCAAACCCCCTACCTTCCAGTTTAGAGACGACCAACTCTACCACTGAACCATTGCCAACCCCTGAAACCGCCCAACAAAAATGTTAGCCTACAGTCTCACCGGATGAAAGAAAAAAACATTAGACCCCATCCTTTCTGTGGTATATATACAAATGATTATGCCAATACATTTAGTACTGATGGTGCAACACAGTCATTTTAACTCATCCTCTGAAAATCATGATTATCTGTACAATACAATTACAATCACACAAAAGTTGTTAAAACATGTCATAAAACCTAAAAGTAAACCTGGTGATGGAGCAAGATGGAAAGTCAGGCGTTCATCAATGTGTCGGTTGCATGTTCTTCGGACAATGAATGTCTGTACACAATTTCATGACCATCCATGCAATAGCTGTTGAGATAAGTTTCTTCAGGGGAAGTAGAAGGTGAAAACGAGAAGCATGACACTGTAGGGGAGCAGTGAGCTGAGCTGGGCTTTAGTTGGAGAGATATAGAGTTACACAGCATACTGATGACAGGCCAGAGTCTATATATATAACATGTGAATATATGCGTCTGTAAGTAAATATGGATACTGCTGAGGTAGAGGCAGCCAACATATGATAATGTGACAGAGACAGTGAGAGGGTATAGGAGATGTCTCTGAACCAAAGTCTGATTGGTTCTACTCTGACACCGTACGGTTTGTATGATTGCATGAGGAGATAATATATCTAATTTTACTGCGCACTATAAATATGTCTTGAAAACAGAAACACAAGTGTTTTTCCCAGAAACTAGGCACGTGTCGTTTTTTTGTTCAATACCAAATACACAGTCCTACTTCCCCTCAGAGCCTTGGTACTTGAGCACCAAATATGGATTATTCCTTCCTGATGAAATCTACCGTTTTCAACTGTTTTAAATATTACTGAGCCTTTACTAAACATCGTGTAAATTATTTGGTTAGGCCCATTGGGTTAGACTGAAAAAGTCTTTGGTCTGAAGGCTTGGAGCTGAGAGCACAGACAGGAAGTCGGACATGCATTGAGTGATGGACTATCATCTTGTTGGTTTAGATGTGCACATACATTTGTGTTAAGTAAATCATATTGCACCAGAAATACAGCTATCAAAATCCAAAGGAAGCTGGCTAATCGATCAATGTTTTGTCCCATGATCTAATCTAATTATCCTAGAGCAGGAACTGATTCTTAGAGAATGTGGAACTTTTGATTCAAATTTGTTTAAAGATGGTGTAGAACGGGACTGAAGCTACACAAAAGGGAACAAAACATTGGCCCTTTCCGAATAGTCACAGTTCAGTAGGCAGTACGTACTATTCAGTAGGGAGTTTCAGTATACTGAACTTTCGTGGTCATTCAGTATGCATTTTTTGGGTCCACCTCAGTATACTGAACATTTCAGTATGGATACTAACTTCCGGGTTTCATGCAGTATGGATCGGATGCATCGGTTCAGGTAACGTAAATGACGTCACTTCCATACTGAATGAATCAGAAGAAGTAGGAACAAATATCTGCCTACTGTGTGTGCCTACTGAATAGAAGGTACTAAACAGCACGGATAGTAGGTACTGACTACTGACAGATTGAATAGGTACTTGGCAATTCGATAATATCGAAGATAATATCTTTATCAGTTTTTGTAATTAAAGCAACTGGAATAGAACCTTCTGTTGTCTCCAGCCCGGGTGAAGCTACTGATTGTACAAGGAGGAGCACCTGGCCTCAGAGCTTGAAAAGCCAGTGCTTGTTTCAGGAAAGAGAGGCTTTTGGAGTTGGAACTGCTGTGCCTCTCAGCCAGGGATCGTCTGTTGTGTTTTGTTATATTAGTTTCTCAGTTGATCTTTGTTATCAATGAGTCTGTCTTTTGATAATCAATCCATTAGCTTTGACTATGGTAATGTGTATAGTGTGTGTTATTGGGTGAATTTGTGGATTGTCTTTTGCCTTATGATGGGGCGTAACAAACAGAAGCTAACGGAACAGAAGTTAGCAACAACAACAAAAAAGCTAACGTAAATTGGGCTTAGAGGTTGTCTTCAGAATGTAATATTGTATCCATGATGCCACTGAAAACTTCTAAGACAGTTAGCATTAAAAAAAAAACATGTAGGAAGATAATTGGTCACATTATAACATTTCATTATCTGAGTGATATAATGTAACTTTCTGTTGGGTTGGACCTGACACCAGGAAGTTACTTGAACAATCAAGTGGAAAAGATACAGCATATGTGAGTTAATATATGATAATATTAAATACTACAATTAATGCAGATCTACAGATAATGGTATTTAATAAATTCTGTTTTCTGACACCTTGATCTGACAGTTTTACTTTTCTCTGTAGCACTAGTTAGTTTTCATTATCAATCTTTATTGTGGGATTTTTTTTGCAGGCATATTAGCATGGCAGATAGAAAAAAAAATCTTTGAGCTTCAAACAGCATTTTGTGGCCTTAATCATTTGATAAATACCATGTGCTGATTTTGAAAAATTGTCATCAGTTTTGGGCTTAAAATATTTTTGCCTTATGTGGAACATACTTATCGACTCATCCAGACCTTAGCATTGCTAGCTAGTGGCTAACTTGCCAATTTTTGGCCTCCTTGACTAATTTGTGAAAACAAATGATTTGTTTGTATTAATTAAGACATCTGCTAAGTTTACGGGAACACTGAACCATCAACTTAAACATGAATGCACAGAGATTTGAGTCATGTTTAATGTTGAACTGTTGAACAAGTAAGCAAGACCAGCACAGTGACTCTGTGGCCGTTGGGAATATAAGACTCTGAAGTCAGGGACTTTAGAGCTCTATAACAGGCGCAGAGTATATAACATCTCCAATATACATATTTGAGGTTTTTGTATATACATTTTTATAGTCTTATTTTTGCTTAATTTAATATTTCTGTATTTCTTTGTATCTTTTTATATTTAATCTTCTCTGTGATTGTGAATTGTTTGTTTTAGTGATATTTAAATGTTGTATTTGAATGTGTCTCTGTCCTTTTGTCATGATGTTTGATGCATGCAGTTTGACTTGCCTTGCTGTTGAAATGTGCTAGAAATAAACTTGACTTGATTTGACTCATAAATGGAGAAACCCCTTGTCAAGTCACAGGTTTAACCAGCTCAGTTTATTGAGGAAACATGCTATGACTCAGTTTCATGACTGACATCAACTGAAAGAAAGACTGAAGCCAGGTAAGAGAGTATCACAGTTTAGACTGATTGACTCTCAGTGTTTGAGGTTAAACGGTTATGAGAAAGCTCCACAGCTTTCCAACTGTAACAGAAAAGTTTGTGTTTCACTATGTGTCATTTAAGCATAAATATATATCCAGAAACATTCAGTCTGTCACTATGGATTAATTTCCATCTCAACCACATAAACTAAGAACCCAATCAGATCCTCCCAGTATCAAATGCTCATGTTTTATTTAAAGACTGGGTAATGAAAATTAAGATCTGGAAAGATGAAGGGGGGTCGTCACATGTCTCTATCATCTCAGTGGTGTTCAAGTTGCATTACGTGCTTGAGCACTATGTTAAACATGTTAAACCTCGAGTGCAGTACTTTCAAGATTTGTTGTGTGTGTCAGTTGTGGAGGTAATATTCAGATTTTTTACTGAGTGTCAATAAAAATACTAATGCCAGACTGTAAAAACACAAATGTAAAAAAGGTTTTGAATGATGAGGTTTTGTTTTTAATAATACATTAGGTTAAATCAGTCAATAGGGTTGATTGACCCCTCAGATTTTTCATTTTCATTTTTTAAATATGATAATTTCCTACTTTGAATAATTTGAAATCATTTTACATAATTCAGAGGTTTGGACTGTTGACTGGGCAAAACAATTCTGGTGAATGTGTCACTTTAGGCTTTGGGTCATTCACAATTTTTGCTAAACCAGAAGAATCCATTAGAAGAGGATTGATCAGCAGATTAATCTACAATCCAGATCCAATTCAAACAGTAAATCCCTGCCTTTACATTAATGCTTTAGTTAGAATATTTGCTATGGGAGAATATAAAATAGTAGAAAATATTTTACTTTGAATACTTTAACTGCATACCACATATCCTAATCACGTTTTTGTTGTTCAATTCATGACTTCTATTTGTATCAGATTATTTTCATTGTGTGGTTTTAGTATTTTCACTGGAGTATGAGAGCTGAATACTTACAGAGCCACAGCCTAATAGGATGGAAACAGTGGAGAGAAGTTTGCTACATGTTGCAGCAGACAGCAGTGCGTGTACAGTCTATTATCTTTTTTAGTCAGATGACTTCATGTTAACCAGCAGCTACAGTCACTGAGACGACTGAGTCACTGTCATCACAGAGGTGAGTCACTGTAGGTGACTGTCCATCTTGCTGCTGCTCACACACCAATATCAAACACTTCATTCATTCTGATTTCAGCTCCACAGTTTCTCTATCGTCATAGTACTTTATCTCCTTCTAACAACAGGCTTTTCCAAAACATCCTAGGCTCTGTGTGTGAATCCTAAAACAACCACTTGTTGTTTTCGTACAGGAGACCTTTGTTGACCATTATGACTGCTCATTAAAGAGCAGAGGAAGAGGCACTCAACCCTCAGGACATCTGGGATGAGCCTGCTGGTTGTCTCAAAAATTAGGACGAACCATAGTGAAGCAGCATTTTGCCATCACGCAACACAAACCTGAAATAACCTCTGAGATAATTTCAGGTAGACCAACTGACTTCTTAAAGGGACAGCTAAAGATGTACCTATATTTTACCTACAGTCCACAAATTAATGATTACAAACATATTATCCCATCTTAAGCTTTTGAATATTTTCATGTTAAAATAGTTTTTAATTTCATTAAATTGTCTAGCTACATGTTCAAGATGTCTTCTAATAGATTATTATAGTATACATGTAATCATGTAGCACTTTCCTTACCTATCATTTTTTAAATTCACTGAATGATTTCATTTCTATTTGCGGGGGGAACAATGAAAACAACTTCAGATTCTGTTTCATTGAGTTGTAGCAAGTTGCCCGACAACCATGATTTTACTTAAAGAGACTGAATAAGAGTTGCTTTATTTGTCTGGTCACCTGGTATAATTTGGACATAGTTGCGAGTCATCAGCATAACAATTCAAATTGATGTTATATTAATGGATGATGTTTCCAAGATGGGGCATGTATATGGAAAGCAGAGAAACCCCAGAACTGAACCCTGGGGGACCCCATGGCATAAATGTACTGTTGTTGACACTAAACCAGAGACACAAAGAAACATCTGTTATGGAGGTAAGACCTGAACCAATTTAGGTGGATCACTTTATATGCTACTGTGAGGTTATGCTATACAGTTATGAAAATCACTAGTTTATACTTTGAATAAATAATCTGTATCTGCAGAGTAATTAATGGTGTCATATTGATGTTGTGCAGAAAAAAGTGTGATATCAGCTTTAACCTCTGTTTCACTTTCTAGTTGTTTGACAACACAGAAAATATGGTGACTAAATGTTGTGAGTGTGTGTGTGTATGTGTGTGTGTGTGTGTGTGTGTGTGTGTGTGTGTGTGTGTGTGTATGACCCAGTTGTTGCAGGCTGGTAGCCGCTGACATACACAGTTATCTTTAGTCATCCAGCAGGGAGGCTGAGGAGGACAGCAGCTGCTCTGATTTGCAACGGTTGCCTAGCAACCGTTTGGGGCTGTTTACAGAGTTGTTTTATGCGAGGTTAATAACAGACGCCTGCTGACTGGAGAGAGGGTTTAGAAAACGTCTGCTGGACTGCAGACACAAATTAATATCAATCTGTACATAGAGGAGATTGGTAAATATGTTTTCCATGTCGTATGTTACATAAACGTTGCTAAAAGGCTGCATTCATAACACGTGGAGAGATTTAGAGATTTAGATTTTGGACATTCAGGTTCCTGCCTGGGGTGGGATCAGACAGAGACCAGATCCTACTTTACAGCAGCCAACAGGGCTGTTCCTTAACAAACAGACACCAAAACCAAACTGTGTGTTCAGAAGGAGCCTGTCGACTTGTAAATACAAACATTAGAACTGTTTCACATTAAAAAAATGAACAGGATGATATTTTTAACTTGTTTAAATTGAAGTGCTCAGTTTCCAGAAAGGTTATCAGCATGACGAGTCATTTTGATCCATCTGATGTGTCTAATGTCCATGTTCAAGAACAAGTGGACACAAACATGAAGGCCACACAGGAAGACATCATCCTAATGTAATGTGAGACAGTAGACACACAGATTATCAAAAAGAGAAATACGTATATGTCCCAGTTAATTTTTTTCTTTTTTTTGTTCCCTGCTTTTTATTTGATTTTTTCACTTTTTGTGTTGTGTCTATAATGGGAAAAAATGTATTTAGCAGTTGTGGTAAAATAATTCTGTTGTGAACTGTGACATTTCATGAAACACTGTTTTAGGTTAACTGGCATGTAAGTATTATGTGAGTCTAGAGGATTTTGGATGACCTTTGATCTCTACATGGATGACTCTGCATAGACATCTGCCCTTCTACAGTTTATGTTGATTGTGTTAAACTGCTTATCTCCTACAACAGAGCTTGTCAATATTGTTGTTTCCTCCTTGACATGTATAAAAGGAGTCTTCTACTGTCTGTCATTTGAGCTAGTCTGCAGACTGGTCATCATGATACACTCTGTACAGTTTCTCCTTCCTGCAACTTCTTGTAGGAATAAAACCTCACAAAGATGTTTGGGGTTTTGGTCTACGTCCATATTCTTCACTGGAAATAGTTTCCATTACATGTCTTATTCTCCACATTTGGACTGAGATTTAACTTATTTACGACTGTTCTTCTTTAAAAAAAACAAAAAACACTTTTTATTATAATACTTACTGTATGTTAGCTAATTAAGTAATTTGGTCAGCCAAACATCTTCTATGCACTCAGCGTGCAGCTGATATCATTTCTATGTCTTAACCACTGTGGCCTCCTTCAATCTCAACCTCTCATGTTACACAGATCAAGTTTGTTACAGATATCTGGGTAATTTAATTTCTCTTTCTGTTGCTTATTATATTCAGCAGCTAGCAAAAAGTTTAAAACTGAAACTGGGATTTTATTTTAGAATCAAATCCAGCCTTTCTATTAAATCTAAAGAAACTGATTGCTGCCACTTCTATGTCCGTGCTGCACTATGCAGATGTTTAATACAGGAAAACGAAAGAAAAAGACAGCTTGCACACTGCAGGGCTCCAATACATCAGATAATTTAATTCCCCAGGGTAGTGACGTTTCAAGCAGACCTGCCTTTCATCAGACTAAAGTTACATCGTACAGCGCCATCTTAAATACACGTGAAAACAGTCACAGGAGCATCAATGTGTACCTACAAATAAAAAAGAACATGTAAGTAAAAAAATATATATATACAGTATCTATATCTGCTGTTTCACAATTTGTTTTTAATTGATTGACAGCACGACTTTAAAATCATCCTAAGACTTTTAAAATATGATAAACAAAAAAAAGAAGAAACACAGAATTCTGTTCTTTGTTTGTTTCATCTAATCTTAATGAAATATCAAAAAGCCTAAACCAATCAACCAATTTTAAAGCAACAACATGCACTCACACCTGTAACTTTTCCATCTTACAATAGTAGTTTCGAAGTCGGTCTAAAAACAACTTTCAACAGGGAGAATGGCGTCTCTCCCATGTCCACAGATTGCCTAGGTCGCCTTCTTACAACACTTTGTAAGTTTGGCAGCCGGTCGCGGTTCTCTCATGAAAAGAGCGTACAGCTTTACGGTCGGGCCCAGCTCTGGCCCGGCTCTTCTCACAACATTGCCCCTCTGCTTTGTAACAACATTGCCCCTCTGCTTTGTAACAACATTGCCCCTCTGCTTTGTAACAACATTGCCCCTCTGCTTATCAACAAATGCATGTTGTCTGTGAGGAGCGGTACTGGGTGAGGCATAACAGCATTGTGTTTTACAACATGCCAGTTTCACTCAGAGAACTGAATCCCCTTATATAGTTTGTTTAAGTTTTAAAATGCAGAGGACCTCCCCCCAGTTTACTAAAAACAAAGAATATCAGAGCACAGATTTCTTAATTCAACAAACAACTCCGTGTTGAGGTGAAGATGAATAATGTAACTTTCAAGGTCTGACCCTCAAACTGGTCCTCAATGAAATAGAAGTGCAAGAACGCACACTCACACAAACTTCAGCTTCACCCAAAAGATCTACTGACACACACACACACACACACACACACACACACACACACACACACACACACACACACACACACACACACACAGGAATGGGCATCTGTTTGTGTGTGTGTGTGTTGATTCCAGATGATATAACATGGATTATAGGTGTTGTTGCTGTTGGTTTGGTGGAAAATATTTTGCATAGTTACCACTTGACTGATAAGAAATATTTTTGAGAAGGGGCGAGGCATGGGGACTTTTTTGTGTGAGAGTGTGTGTGAGAGAGAGAGAGAGAGTGTGTGTGTGTGTGTGTGTGTGTGTGTGTGTGTGTGTGTGTGTGTGTGTGTGTGTGTGTGTGTGTGTGTGTGTGTGTGCAGGGCCGCCCCTGGCCAAATTGGGGCCCTAAGCAGAATTTTATTTTGAGGCCCCCCCCCCCCCATTACAAAATGACTGTATCACGAAATGCCATTTAGGTTTACAACCTTTATTAGTAGGAACAAATCAAATGAACAGCCTCTATCAACAATGGAACAAGCCTTTTACAGATGCACACGTCTGCATTTTCTGGATGCAAATTAATCAATGAGGTCATCATATGACAGGTGCTGTGCCTTAAAAGGCCCTCGGCGCACAAATTCAAACCGATCGACGTCTGATAGGTGTGCTGGCCACAGAGCAGGATCAACTGGTTGTGCACTTGGAGTAGTGATAGTAGCATCTGTAGCTGAAGAGCTGTTGCTTGATGGCCCTGGTGACGTACTGGGTGAGGCTGCTTCAGTTGACATGGTGCTTGATGGCCCTTGTCACCCTTAGTAACAAACTTCAGCATTGACCCTGTTATGACAAGAAATCCATCATACAAGCAGATTATTAAGATTTGTTTTGGTCTTAATGGTAAATTACACAATGAAATTAATGTAAATACTAGCCTCACAAAGATTAAAATGCAATTAATGCAAATACGACTACAACTGATAATAATATTCATTATGATTTGATTTGATGATATTTCTATATTTAAATATTTTTATATACTTCTTTTTACATTTTGTACTTAGGTTCTATATTCCTACACTGCTGTTTGCTGCTGCAACACTTTAAATGTCTCCATTGTGGGTTAAATAAAGGATTATCTTAATTTATCTTAATTTATCTAATCTTATATGTCTGTCATGAATTAAATTCACCAAGAGATGACGACATTTTACCTCCAGAAAAAATAGCCCAAAACTTGTACTGATAGCATAGATTGATAGGCTATAAACCTGCGCCAACATACGACCACCAACTGGTCAATTAACCACTCCTTTTTCAACAGAGGTGAATGTATATGCAGTTAACAAGACATTCAATAAATGATAATCAGGGCCGCTGGAAAATGTAATCTCCAGTCCACATCTAGACAGAATGATCCTCTCTTCTGTCTCATGATTAGCAGGCTAGCAGCTACGAACAGCGCGTGTTCTGTGTGTAGGGAGGGGCGGCGCGGTGTGTGTGTGTGTGTGTGTGTGTGTGTGTGTGTGTGTGTGTGTGTGTGCTTGCCCAGAGTGTGTAGGTGTATTAATATTAAGTCCTTTGTAAGTTTTTGTTTCTAAGGTCCTCTGTTTTATGTATTTTTATGTTCTCAGTATTGTCTTAATACCTGACTGTAGCCTACTCTGTAAATGTTTATATCATAAAAGTCTTGACATCTCTTAGAAGACCCTGTTCATAGTGCAATTCTACAACAGCACCGTAATGAGTGTCCACAGTATCCCAAATGATTTACCTACATAAACTACACATATCTTAATAATAATTTACACCAGCTCAAAAAATGAAGATAGTTCCTGGTACCTGGTGTTTCTCTTGGTATCGCCGCTGCTTGTCTTCCATGTATATCTGCAAGAAGAAGAAAGAAGTTACTGTTCAGATCCTGGCATCTTAAAAAATCTGTACATGGCCAAGATGGTCCTTGGGTTTAAGGGATTAGTAGAGAAACACAGTTTTTTTAATATCCTGGGAGGAGAGGTGAGGGTTGAAAAAGGGTGAGAGAAAGTTGGAGAAGCTGTGTCATGCTGGGCAAGCATACACACACATACACACACACACACACACACACACACACACACACTGCAGAAGGTCAATATGCTGTGACGCAGCCAAGCTGTTGTGAGTCAGCACTGAATCTTCAGCGTTATTTCCTCTCTTCTTTCTGCTCCTTGTAACCCGAATTTTCTCCATCTCCATTTTTCTTTACAATAATCTTCTTCCTGTATTTTTTTCCTCATCTTCCTCCCTCACACTCCTCCTTTTCTCCACCTCTCTAAGTAACAACCACAGAAAAACATTTTATTTTGAGTTTTTTGTGATCTCATCTCCCTGCATATACAGTAGGTTTAGGTTATACGTGACATGTAGAAGTGATCCAGAAGTCTGAAGGTAAAAGAAGCATTGAAAGGTAAAGTAAAGGAAGCACACTGGGAACACTGATGGAATACGACACCTGAACAGTGCAAATAAAGCAATAGGATTTCGGTGATATCCAGAGGTGTCTTCATGCTGTGAGAAAAAATGCTGCTCAGATAGGTACTCTTTTTGAACCTTGCTGAACTACAAACTAACCCTCTCTCTTCTGAATTATTTATTGTACATTATTTAACTTTTTTATTCTGATTTCATTTTGATGTATTCCTTAATCAGTTTCACAGTGTCAGTGAAAAACTCAATTTTGTTCATCACTTAACTATCAGATGGTAACTTGGATAATTGATTAGAGGACGTAGGCGTCATCAGAGATCTGACATGTAGCGTTTAAAATGGGTACTGCAGTCTAAATTCAAATCATTGGAGAGAGCTGTCTCCCCCCACCCCCTCCTCCCTACAGTTAATGCGCACACAGGTTTCCGTGTCGCGGACACTGAAGCTTCAGTGTTTAGCCAGCTTTGCATCAGTCATGAAACGTTCCTGCCTTCTATCCTCTCATGATATTTCAAAAGCATCTCCAATATTTTTACCATGCTCCTGGTTGTGGAGCTTATTAGGAAAATGCAGGGTCTTTTGATTTGCCGGTTGTCACGCAAATCAAGGGGTCCAAAACGGCGGTGTGGAGGTGCCTTAGTCCGAACAAATACAGACAATTCAAGACCGGAATCTAAACTAAGAAGGTGGACATACTGGCTGTCCTCATGTTTCATTAATTTGTGATAATATATAAATGTCACTTTATTACTTAAATCAGTAGATATCCTACACATTGCTCCTTTAAGTTTTGGCCCAATTATTCATTTAGGGTTAGGGAAAGATTGCATATTTGGTTGAATGTTACTAAAATATACAATGTCTTTGACTGGATTGTTTGCTCTGCCGTGGTATCACCTTTTCTGCGCTGTGTCTGAACTGTTTCAGCCTCTGGCTCAGTGTGATTAGGTACCTTTGGTTTTCACTTGGAGCTGTGGATGTTCTGTATGTCTGTACCTCTGATGTTGTCCTTTGTTTAACTGTTTTGTCTTCATGCCTGCTGCAGATCTCATTTCTTTCAGGTTTATAATAAAGCTGAAGTTGGACACATTCAGATTGATTCGGCAACAGTGTAAAATTGGAGTCCTAGTCTGTGAATTCCCTTTGCTTTATTTACGGCGTTGCAAAAGCACAAGAGCACAACTCAGCGGTAGCTCCACTTAAACACACAAACTCAGACATGCAGTCAGACAGCACCGTTCTATCCTGCTTGCTCCGCTGATCCCGCCTCGCTACTGTTACGCCCTTGTTACTGTTGCGGCACAGAGGGGGGATCACTTCTTTGCCTCCATTACGCCTCTGCAACATTTATATTGAAGGTTAAACGCCACAGTGGGTAAATACTTTGCCTTGAAGTGGCAGTCTGAATAGGGCTTATGTTGGCAAAAACAAATTAAATATAATGTCAGTAAACATTTTACCTATATCTTAAATGGCAGGTCAATAAAACAAATGTGTGTGTTCTTGTGAGAATTCATTTTCTTCATTTATTTTCATTTGACTGTAAAGCTGAATGTAACTGATTGATATGTGCTATATGTATAAACCTTTGTTTACCCGTATGCCCGTAACAATGGGCCTCCACTGTCAGCGTGCTGTGTATGGATGAGTGGGAGTCAGTTTGTTCACTCTGATGAGGATCAGAATAAGGTCCGCAGCCACACAAAGACTCCTCTGTTTGAGCTGCTGAGAGTGTGTTTCCTCAGGTTTGTGAGACTTGTGAGGACAGAGAACCTCCTAATGCCTGCGGGAGTTTTGGTTGTAATTATAGCGAAACTGGGGTTATATTTACTTTACTAGATTAACGGAACAGCACTACAAAAATATTGATTTTATGGCCTTTTATTAAAAATAAGATTACAATCAAATAAAGGATGTCATTGTTCAAATGACTCAATGTTTCACTCAATGACTAAACTACTGTGATTCTTTAACTTAATAAAGCTGAGATCAGTTCTGTACTACATGAAAATGTTATTTGCTGATGGCTAAGAGTAAAAGTAGAACTTCTACTGGTAATGATTCACATTGCTCTTGTGCTCTTCTGAGTCCTTCCTTCACCACCAGTGTTACATTTTAGACTACACAGTGTTAGCATTAGTGCAGTTTATAATTTTCCAGGAACAATTAATCCAATTTTCACTCTCTGATGTCTACCCGATAGTGAGCAGACCAGTTCCACAATACAGAGATTGTTTAACTTTGCTCACTATCATTACAGTGCTCTACAATTCACTTCTGTTCTTAAGCATCAAAACTGGCTTCATAATATAATAACCTTTATTTCAGAGAAAGTGGATAGAGTCAGAAATCAAGGAGAGAGAGGGTGGGGAAAGACATGCGGGAAAGGAGCAACATGTTGGATTCCAACCTGGGCCGCCCGCTTGGAAGATTATTGCCTCTGTGCATAGGGTGCGTATATTAACCACTAGGCTACCGGCACCCCGCACTGTAATATACTATATAGAATTACTTATTATAACGCACGGCCCTTTTCATAATAATGTTTCTCAAATCAACAGTTTAGAATAATTGATTAATCAACCTGTAACCATCACTTATGTCAAGGGTTCACAAAGTTATCAGGTCAGAGCCCAGGGACCCCCACTGTCTCTGGATGTGGTTAAAACTGAAATGTAGTGGCTGCACACCAGAAGGCCTATCCAAACACAAGAATATGAAAAACACAAAAGACCACAACAGCCTAAAAACAAAGTTATGATTTCAGTGATTTATTGAAAGAAAGGCTAAAGGCAGAACACAAAGTAACCTCTAGACTGTAGCACTGTGCCATTTTCATTTGTAAAGAGCAACAGATAACATTGTTGCAGTCATGTGCAACTTATTTTAAAATATATATTTTGCTTTTGTATTTAGTTTCACAATAAAGGGTAAAATATGCCAATTTAAATAATTTAAAACTTCTATTTGATTTGGAAGGAATCTTGCATATTGTTGTGGTTGTTGAAATGACTGTTTCTCATTTTCTAAATTCATAAAGAACAATTTGACCTCTGTGTAAAGAACAGTGTCTGAGCTCCACATTATTCTCAGATTCAGTTTTTGAATCTTTTTGCCCCCTGCTGGCCTTCAGACGTCACTGTATCAGATTTTTTCTTGAGTCATTTTAATGACATCAGCCTAAGGTCAAAGGTGTAAAGTCAGCTTGATACCAGTGAGATCGCATGAGTGGGCATGTCTGGGCATGTCTGGGATCAGGCTGAAAAAAATGGCAAAGAACAAAAGTTTTAATTGTAAAGAAGAAAATAAACTGATTAACAGAAAATGTGTTGTTCTACCTCTATGACCTGACTGAATGCCCTGATATTACAGAGAGGAACTGATCAAAACCCTGAATTACAGTTTACAGTTTCCACCATACATGAGAGGTGGAACTGAAAGCAGAAGACTCTTTCTGCTGTGCTCTTTCAAAGGAAGACATGCTCCACAAGCTCGGCTCCCTCCAGGTCTGGGGACAGGACTCTGGTCCCGCTCTGGTCCAGCAGGATGGACAGGATGACCTGGCTCAGGTCAGCCCGGTTCAGCTCAGAGCATGTAGAAGCCACGTCGGTCCAATCATCCAATAAGGACTTGCTGTCCTCCAGGATCACCTCCTCAAAAACCCCTGAAATAAAGCAAAGACACAGAAAGGTCAGGGGGTTCAGTGGTCACCTCATATCAGGAGTAATGTCAGTGTGGTTTGCTTTTCTTCTTGCTTGCTTGTTTTTAATAAGAATGACCCGATTCCCAACCCACACTTCCTGCCCTGTGGTGCATAAAGCTGCAAAACAAACATCTTAATCACTACATTTTTTATTCTCACTGCTGCTGGCTTGGTTCCTGCTGACAGCTTCTGTTTACCTCGTCCTCTGCTGACGAAGCTGTCGAGAAGCTGCAGAGCAAGCTCCTGCTGCTGGGGGTCTGCCAGCAGAGTGGAAAGGACCACACCCACTGACAAGATGGCTGCCTGGCCCTGCTGAGACTCTATCAACAGCTGGAGGAGGGAAACACTGGGTGATTGATACAGAACCCACAGACAGTCCTCTGTGGAAGAGAAAGAGAGTGATTCATTTTCAGATTTTAAAGGAAATGTTCACCATTTTTTTGGACAAAAAGTTCACATAATCTATTTTCTAAATAAATAATAGGTACAAAACACACTGAAGAAGCTGCAATGTAATCTTTTGGGGGAAATGACCCCAATCAGATTAAGTCTACACACACACACACCAGTTGTTAGATCCTTGCAGTTGTTCATGAACTCAGCAGCACTGTGGACCAGGCCTCTTTTGCACATGCTCAGTGCTGTCTTCTTGTTCAGCCTGCAGGCCTTGTACGCGTCGGTGGCCAAAGCCAGACACAAGTCAGCCACACGGGGGTTCTTCTGGGCATGCTCAGACAAGATGTCGCCCAGATCCTCAGAGCAGGTCAGTCTGAGAGGACAAAGAGTGTGAAGACCTGAGCAGCAGTAAAGAAGATCAAACTGTTTGTTTTTTGTTTATTTACTTGTTGTGTGTAACGGTGTGGTTGACGAGCTGTGTGTCACCGTGCTGCAGAGCACAGAGGACCAACTCTTTGGCGAGAGGAGCCGACAGCTTGTCACCAGACGGGAGGGTCAACAGGAGGGCCTGGAAGTAAAGCAGGAGAGGGGGGACGGACCTTGGGGGGCCACACACACCTGAGAGAGATAGAGACAAGTGGACCGCAAGACTCAATGACAAACATGAACTGATAATCAAAAGCAAACCTGTCAGTTCTGTTTGATTTTCTACAGACATCAGTGACAAATTGGAGGTCTGACAACATATGACAGTAGGTCACAGAGGGTTGTCTTATATTCAAGGACTATACAGTTAAAGCTCTGGTGAGGGACTTTTCTCTCATGAAAAGGTTTCTGACGTAAAAATCTTCATCCTGCCTCTTTTCAAAGTCAAAAGTTAGTCATCAATGTTTGTTGTGGAAATTGTAAAAAGAAAAAGAAAAAACAGGCTTTTTTGGCAGGTAGATATGAACAACATCACCTGACATACCGACCCTGTGACTCGGTTAAAAGGGTGGAAATATTACGTACAAATCTGATAAAGGTCTTGTTTGCTCTTGTAGTTTCAGAGCTGTATCAGTTTAATTTTCAGTCTGTTTCATAACCAGTAAAAGATCCTCACAGGACCTTTAAATGTTCAAAACACCGGATACTTTTCCCCCCCTTTAAATATATCTATACAAACACACTCCTGTTTTCTCACAAGCTTGAATGTGGAAAGAGCTCAAAATGTTTGCTGAACTTCTCAGAAATGACGGAGGCCATGGAATTACACTTTTCTGTGAATGGTTAAATAATAAATATATTGTAAGCTATAAGTTATATCAAGTTTTTCTCTGTAATCTTATAAGTCTGAGGAAACGTTGATATTCCTAACAGCTTCATTATGCCCCCACATTCTTAATTCAATTACCCTCAAAAGCCAGCTGTTACTTCTAACACTTCTTGCCAACAGTGACATTAGCTTTTCACAAACATGTTGATCTTCTTTTTCTTATTCAGCAGTGGCCGATAAAACAGTACGCAGCTTCTAATACTCATTATAACATGTAACAAGTTTACCTGAAAATCTTCAGCTTTCTAATTTTTATAATGAAATCCATGTTTCCTTTTACCCAAAGAAAAGGCTTCACATGATGATGACTTGCCGACAATGTGAGAGTGTTCTTGTCTCATCATGTTTGCTGTTTTCTATACAGGTCAACAGGGTTAGCTAATGTGCTGCAGTTTATTTTCAGTTCCAGAATCAAAGGAACCTTATGAACCAAGCTGAGGATCTAAATGTTGGGAAATTAGATTTAATGTGGATAAGTTAGTTACTTTATTAACCTGATTTTCCCCCTAGAGGACACGTCACCCTGTTTAAGTTTGTGTAGTGTAACTATTGTTTTTAATGGCTAGAAAGAGACTGAAAGACCAGAATATCAGTCTTAAAAGTATTTCAACACAGTTGTTATATTAGACTTAAAATATCTGCAATAAGCCCGTAGCAGACAGAGATGAAACCGAAACACACAAAAACTGCACCTTAAAGTACTAATACCATAAAAACTAAGTACAGTGAGAGTACTTCAGTTTGCACTCCAGTGCAGTACTTGATTGAAAAAAAAAATTCACCTTTAAACATATTCATGGTGTCAAGGTTCCTCAGGACTCCTCGAGGAGACCTGGCAGCATGGAGAGCAGCTTCCTCGTACTGAGCTGAATCAAAGAGCTCAACAAACCTGTCGGAGAGAAGAGAGAGAGATCATTCGCAGAGGCTGCACAGATCACACGAGGGTGACGATGTTTGTAATCACAGCACCTGTCCAGGTATTCTGTCAGGTGTTTGGACTCGTCGACACCACACGGCTCTTCATCCTCGAACAGCTCGACCTCTATGCTGCTGTTGTCATCGCCGGTTACTGCAGGAAAAACATGCAAGATTAAAGGGGTTTAAACAAACAGCAAATATGTGAACACGGTCTCTGTTTTTATTAATATTGCATTTTATTTGATTTCAACTTCAATTCTATATAAGAGAACCACTTGTTGACGATCTGGATATATAATCGGGGAGGGAGAGAGACTGTTGATGGGCGACCTAGACTGGCTTTTGTAGGAGAGAGCAGCACGCTGCGCTGTCTGTGTAAAGACTGTCTCAACAGAAACAGTACATGTGTTTCAAGACAATATGGAGACAATCAGAACTGACAGGGACATTCAGCACCTGTCTTTTCAATGTTTGTTTCTAGGATTTGTCAGTCTCAACAGAAGACACTAGACGACCTCGTACCGTGACGTTTTTTGTTCAATTAAATTATTGAGTCATTTGAAAGCTGCTGAGTCTTACTGCTGCTCTGTGTGAAGTTCTCCACTGTGCTACTCAGAAGTTCCTCCAGAGGAACCTGCTGCCCCCAGCTGGACAAACGCTCAAACACAATTCTCAATCGCATGAATCTGAAGACAGACAGACAGAGAGAGAGAGAGAGAGAGAGAGAGAGATTAATAGAGAAATAATAATACTCATCTGCTGCTCTGTTGAAGAGGAGAATTATATTTGATGGAGTGAAGGTGTTTCAAAACAATATTTTCACATCTTCATCACTGCAGGTTTAAAGTAACATTTAGGGTTTCAGCTCTCACAGGATTTTCAGCTTGTCGTTTTCAGTCCTCAGCTGCTCTCCGTGCTGCTCTGAGGCCTGCAGCTTGACATCCAGCTCGGCTTTTACCTCCACAGGGACACAGTTACTCTTCCTGTCTAGTAGAGCGGCTTTCTGGGCTTCAAGATGTTTCAGATGTCGATCAAGAGACTCTGAGTCCTCCGACTGAGCAACTGTCAGACCTGAAATGTGTCAGATCCAAACATGAACATTTTAACTAGAGCCCAATCGATTCATCGGTCAGCAGATAATAATAGCATTTCATTTGAGTATCGTTGAGTTACACAAGAAGTTCTCTTTCTGGCTGTCACCAGCAGAGTGTGCTATATATGGATTACAACTAGCATTATCACTCTCCAGAGTGTCAAGCGGTGAGCGGTTGCTTTTCAGTAGAGTGACATGTCTTGTCTTTATTATACTGTTCTAATTTTGACAGAGAGGATAAAGAAAACACAACACCCCCTCTACAGCCTTTTCTGGGTGGGACTGTTACGTCTCTGTTGGGCAAAGTCATTCTGCGGACATGCTGCCAGGGGAGTTAGAAACAGAAGTTTAATTAGGGAAAGAAGGGAAGAGTTATGTTAATGATTGGCATTTGCCAAGGTCAAAGGTCATTCGAGCCACAGCATATGTTTTGATTTACATTGCTATAGCAATCAACCACAAGCCACTTTGAACATCAGCACTCACTGGATTTATTTCTTTGATAAAGTCTGCGTGTGTTATAAACTGTACCTGTTCTTTCCCTGTGGTAAAGATAAGAGGATGCTTGGAGAGGTGACAAACCTGATTGTTGAGTTTTTACTACTTCAAACACTAAACACCATTTATTCTAGAACTAAAGCTTTGGTGTCAGTATCAGCAGTACCAGGTATCCAAGTGTCCTGCTCTTGATGTGATTTGTGTCTCTTGATCTCCTTTTGAAGTTCAGCTGTTTCCCTCTGTAAGACAGAGAGTCTGGAGGGACACAAAAATATGATTATGTTATGGCTGATCCAGCACTCGATGCTTCTATGTTAAATGCAAATTTTCCCTTTTCAATTATTCCCATATTGCAGACTTTGAGGCTTCAAAATGTTCTGTGTGTTAAATTTGACAAAATAACAAACAATATTCATGACTCAATAGCAATCAGACATTCTTCTGATAAACTAAGACACAAAAATGAAAATAATCTGCTTCATCAGGTCTACAGTGAAATTCTTTCCTTGGTGTTAGAAGTGAGGGTCAATCTGATCCTAACACAGATCACATTGTGATTTTAATTGACTAAGACTCTGATTATACACACACACACACACACACACACACACACACACACACAGGTGCACAAACACTAACTTATCCCTCAGCTGCGCAGCTCGTCTCTGGTAGATTATGAGGGATTTGGGGTGTGATGTTGAGGCCACAAGATTTCGTTGATCCTCCATGGCCTCATCCTCCCTCCTCTGCAGCTCCCTGATGACATCATCATACTCCCCTTTTATAGTTAGCAGAAGTCTTTTGTAGGCTGTCGCTCGTCTAATTACCTGACAGCAAAACGAGGCAAGGAGAAAAAAGAACATTTCAGATTTTTTTTTTTTTATTGTCTTCTTTATAAAACAGTTTGCATCTCCTTTTAAACTATAAAGAAACACTGTCTCATAATGCAATTGCATATGCTAGACAGTTAAGCATGTTGCCCTTAGCTCAATGCAAAAATAATATACTGTTTAGTTTTTGCTATGGATGGTGACGACCAATACATCATTTCGTTTTGTTCCAGTGGATTAAAGACAAACCCCCCATTGGTCAGCATCTTTTAGAGAAACATTACGTAGTAAAACTTTATTTATCTTCAGCACCAGTAACAGCAGCGACCTTGCAGCATCAATATAATTCAATTGCTAATCTTATTTTATCTAAACTAGGGATTGAGCCAGGGATCAGCTATCTACCCTTCTTTCCATCCTGAAATAAAAAAGTGACAGCATCAACAGATTAATTTTTCACCTGCAAACTCAAAGCTCTTCATTAATTGTTAGTTGTTACTTATCTAGTTAGCTATAGGCCTACAACTAGGCTAATTGTGATATACATATACAAGGGGGGGGGGGGGGGGGGGCACGATGCTCCTTCCAAAAACATTTAAAAATATATTATCCATGTTTATACCATAGACTGTAAATATTATCCATGTTCATACCTTAGACTGTAAATATTATCCATGTTCATACCACATAGACTGTAAATATTATCCATGTTCATACAATAGACTGTAAATATTATCCATGTTCATACAATAGACTGTAAATATTATCCATGTTCATACCACATAGACTGTAAATATTATCCATGTTCATACCTTAGACTGTAAATATTATCCATGTTCATACCACATACACTGTAAATATTATCCATGTTCATACCTTAGACTGTAAATATTATCCATGTTCATACCACATACACTGTAAATATTATCCATGTTCATACCTTAGACTGTAAATATTATCCATGTTCATACCTTAAACTGTAAATATTATCCATGTTCATACCTTAGACTGTAAATGTTATCCATGTTCATACCATAGACTGTAAATATTATCCATGTTCATACAATAGACTGTAAATATTATCCATGTTCATACCTTAGACTGTAAATATTATCCATGTTCATACCACATACACTGTAAATATTATCCATGTTCATACCTTAGACTGTAAATATTATCCATGTTCATACCTTAAACTGTAAATATTATCCATGTTCATACCTTAGACTGTAAATGTTATCCATGTTCATACCATAGACTGTAAATATTATCCATGTTCATACAATAGACTGTAAATATTATCCATGTTCATACCTTAGACTGTAAATATTATCCATGTTCATACCACATACACTGTAAATATTATCCATGTTCATACCTTAGACTGTAAATGTTATCCATGTTCATACCATAGACTGTAAATATTATCCATGTTCATACAATAGACTGTAAATATTATCCATGTTCATACCTTAGACTGTAAATATTATCCATGTTCATACCATACACTGTAAATATTATCCATGTTCATACCACATACACTGTAAATATTATCCATGTTCATACCTTAGACTGTAAATATTATCCATGTTCATACCATAGACTGTAAATATTATTCATGTTCATACCATAGACTGTAAATATTATATATGTTCATATGGTTCATACCTTATTGAACACAGAGCGGTAGATGATGTAGTGAAGTTCGTCCGGGCCCTCTAGTGGACACTGCAGGTACTGTTTCTCGTGTTTAATAAACTCAAATAGAGACTGAAAGAAACTTTCATCTCTACCCGCTATCAAAACGTCGGGTGTTGTATGTCCTTCATTTTTACCTAAGTAAGAACTGTTTTTTGGCTCACACATTTTTGTTTTTTACATTTAACCCTTTGCTCTTCTGCCAGTGCGCAGCTCGCTCCCGCATTGCTATGGTTACCGTGAAACGATATCAAGGAAATGACGTATTTGAAATATTTATTTCATGATATCTATATCTACTCATTAATGTTCCGTGATACATTTTTTTATTCGTGTTGATGCTCAAACGTTATACAAATAGACGCTAAAGTTTGCCAAAATGTACATATTTTTTATATTTTTGATCAGGCACCATAACAGTTACCCAACCCGTGCAAATCTGTGCAGAAAACCCCGTCGCACCCTCTGAAAGCCCTCTTCTCACGATCCGCCATTAGGAGTGAGCCTGTGGTAAGATCGTGCTCTACATTTACAGCTATTATTCTTCACAATAACAACTTTAAAAAGCGCTTTTCACATTAAACATCGGGTTAATAGAGTTGTGTTTATGTTCTGTTGTAGGTGGGTGGAACGCCAGGATGCAGATTTTCGTGAAAACCCTCACGGGGAAGACTATAACCCTCGAGGTGAGCCGGAGTGTGATGGAGGGATGCGCCTTTTAGCGGCTGCTGCTACCCCAAGTTTTACTTATTTTACTGTTAAATGTGGCTTATAATTACACATCGAACCACATAGATTGGAAGATATAAATGGAGTTATAGCTATTATGTGTTTAAACTCCAGTCAAGTGAACGTCATGTCCTGTCCTACCCAATAAAGACATTAGCTATGTTGCTAAGCTAACAGTTAGCTGCCTCTCATGTTGCTGTAAACACGTGTGACGGAAAACAGCCAACTTTAAGTTTCTCCTCATGCATTTATTCACTTTTCTCACTGATTGTGATGCCAAATAGAAGATACAGATGAGCTTTAATGACGTCAGGCCGCGTGTATCTGAACCTTTGACCGCGTCACGTCTGACTTCTCTTCTGTTTGCAGGTTGAACCTTCAGATACTATTGAAAATGTCAAGGCCAAAATCCAAGACAAAGAGGGTGAGTTTGTTATTCCATGTTGTTTTGTTTCATGGGTATTAAAAACAAGTGTTTTATTTTCCTCCAGGATTTATTTAGAACAAGACTTAAAAAATTAATCAATGCAAAAATCCTCAGACATTTATTAGTATTGATCCACTGGGACTTAAAGTTATGGACAGTGTTTTTAAATCACACATTTAAAAGTCATTTCACATTGAGCTAATTAGAAACTAAAGGTTTACATTAAAATGCAGAATGACCTAATACAGGGACGGGCAACTTTGGTGACAGCAAGGGGCCACATTCATTTGATTCTCACTGCCAGAGGGCCAAATTGTAGAATACAAAAACAATTACAGTCAATAATGTCTCAAATTTATCTCAACATATACCAATGATCAATTATTATGGACACATTTCTGGTTTTCATGATTTCATGGCAGATTTTGTCATGATTTCATGTTTCCAATTAATTGATATGTAAAAATTGACCTGAGGGCCACATTGAGGGTTGACGAGGGCCGCCAGTTTCCCACCCCTGACCTAATATAAGCATTTGTGACTTCTGTTGCAGTTTTCTATGCAACTAGTATGAAAGATGATGATTAAAAGCATAAACATTTCTAGATTGAATTATGTTGTACTTGGCTTACTTTGAAGGTAATAATGTTTCTGAAGCTTTAGTGTTTTTATTCTGATAAAAAATAAAGTGCAACACCTGTTTGAAATAGACTTACATTCTGCTGAACTGCCTGGTCCAGTGTTAACGTTTTACTCTGGTCTGCAGGTATCCCTCCTGATCAGCAGAGGTTGATCTTCGCTGGAAAGCAGCTGGAGGATGGACGCACACTGTCTGACTACAACATCCAGAAGGTGAGCTGATATACCACCTGCGCACGGCAGGCACCGTTAACACCTGGGGCGACGAGATATCTTTTCTGGTTTTGAATTTGCTATATGGATACAAGGTACAGATCCAAAAATGTAAGAAGTTTACAACAAACCAACCTGTCTGTTTGTGTACCCAGGTTAATCTTAACCATTACATACAATGAGCAAAAGGTGTATATTTTTTATACCTATAACAGTCAATCATATCTGAGACCATTATATTTCAACTTGGAGGATGCAAGCGGAAAGGACTTGAATGGAATAGAAGTCTATTTGACACATCTAGCTGTTATCTGTTAAGAGACTTTTAGGAGACCCTCAGTTTCAGATGAAACTGCTTGTTATACTCTGACTACCATTTACATTCCTGGGTTTTTCCAGCATAGAGAATTATTTTATCAATAACTTAACGATTGTAACGTCAGCCAGCTGTAGTCTGTGAACTTCTCCACACAGACTGTCAAACAGCGCTGTGTTATAGCCAGCAAATATATTTTTATTATTTCTCAATTTCCTGATCTGATCAAATTATCTGTGATTATTTGACACAATACCTTAACTGAAATAAATGTACTTAAACAAATGTATGTAAAACTAAAACACAATTTAAAGGACAAGAGCAGCCATCATAGGAAGAGGGTGAAATGCACTGACAGGATGTGACCTCCCCTCTCCCTCAAAATCCCTCTCATCATGTTTCACTGTGGCATATTGATAATATTATTTATAAAATGGTCAGAAATAACAGGAAATGCACAGATTCTGTCAAATAAGGTAATACAGACTCAGACTATACTGTAATACGCAGGTCAACATTTACTACAGCGTGTATAGTCACCCCCCCCCCCCCCCCAAAAGGCCCATTCTGAGCCAGGAAAAACCCTGCATTCTCCTAGATCACAGCACAGTTAACTTTCTTTGTGGAAGTTATAACTGGAAATCTCTTCTTCTCTGTGGTTTACCAGTGTCATCAGAATTCCTCCATGCAGGCAGTGTAGTGTAGCAAAGAAGAAACTAACTGGTAGATTAAGTTAACATTCAGTTATGGTATCAGATTGTCTATTGCATTTTGCCCTTTAGGGAGCTTCAGGTCCATAACAGATTCTGGTATGTGACCCGAACAATGTGGTTGAGACTAGCTGGTGAACATGGCAGAACATTTTGGAACCTTTTTTCTTTTAGAAGTGGATGGGAACACTGAGGCTCCTGGTTATTTAAAGTTTTATCTCTCGTCCTCTACAGGAGTCTACTCTTCACTTGGTGCTGAGGCTGCGCGGTGGTGCCAAGAAGAGGAAGAAGAAGTCCTACACCACCCCCAAGAAGAACAAGCACAAGAGGAAGAAGGTCAAGCTCGCTGTGCTCAAGTACTACAAGGTACAAAAACATTTATGTTGAGCCTACCTGTAGAAAATGTTGAGTTTGTGTTAGTTTATAATGTTTGATAAGTTCATTCAGGAATGTTGGTTATGACTTCTTTTTTTCCACTTTTCGAACCAAATTGTTACTACATCAATGGATTTTTTTATTTTTTGTCCAGGTGGATGAAAATGGTAAAATCCATCGGCTGAGGCGTGAGTGTCCTGCTGACGAGTGCGGTGCCGGCGTCTTCATGGCGAGCCACTTCGACCGTCATTACTGCGGGAAGTGCTGCCTCACCTACTGCTTCAACAAGCCTGAGGACAAGTAGACAGGGACACTCTGAGGGGCGTTAATAAAGACGAAAATGTTTGACATAAATCAGACTCTGTGTGTTTTACTGACAGGATGGTGTTTAGTTATGTTCACTTTTAAAAGCTCCTGTGAAACACTGAAAATAACGATACATTTTTATGAATAACCAAGGCAATAAACACGACCATCCTGTAACAACCAAGGAAGGTTAGGTGTCAGAAGTATTTATACTTTACTCTGATTAAAAGCCTTTCATCTTTATTTTCTATGGCAACAGTTTGGATGACTAATTCACAGTTAAACAGTTTCTTAAAATGATTTTACAAATGTTCAGGAAAAGAGTCAAGGTTGACAAGGTTCCTAACCAGAGCTATGAAGTGCTAGACTCAGTATAGAAATGTAAAGTCATTTAACATTGCTGCAGTACGAAATAAACAATTATCAGTAAATTAAACCTCAGCCAAGTTTGATGTGGAATGTCTTGGTCCAGTTTGTGCAGGTTGTTTTATTGACAAATGTGTGGAATTAGTAGAAGTCAGAGTACAGACAGTATGAGTTATATTGGGTTGATTAAGAGTCCTTCTAATGAAATAACTAGCTTTAACTAGCATTCATTTAGAACGAATATGAATTACTACCCTGATTAATAACAAAAAGGTTGGGTTTTTTTTATCTACCAGAACATTCAGTTGAAAAAGTTGCTCATCAGCTGCTTGGGAATAAAGTTAAGTGACCAGTGATATAGTTTGTCATGTATTAGCCACATCCATTAATTAGAAGTCTGGAACCAATAGATGGGACTATCACATGTTGTGATTGTAGCTCAAGCTGTTTTCTCTCTTCAGTTTTAGCAAATTGACAAACATAAATCTTAAATATGGAATATCACTAGATGTAGTACTGGTGAGTATTAGAAAGTAAGGTCACATAATTATATTAACTTATTCTCTAGTTTAAGCAGACATTACACATTATCAATATCAAATATATCAAGTTCTCTACACAAAACTTCACGATTAAAACAGCACTGTGCTACACTAAATATATTTGGAGGTTGAATTTTCATATTTTCTAACCAATTTATTGACTAAAAGATGACTTCTTATTTAAGACAGCTTTAATAAAACAATCTTTTTTATTTTTACCTCCTACACCTGGTGATGGATAGAATTTGTTGTATAGTAAATCTACCTCTCTCCATTCAATTATTGGGTGGTACATCCCATAGATTGAATCTGTCTGGTGGTATTAGGTAAGGTTGTCCTGCCTCCCCATATCTCTTCCTGAGAGTGACTCAGCATTTGGCAGACCATGTTAAATCTAGAGCATTAAAATGTATCTCTGCTTGGTAGATGATTAATTATAACTCAGCAGGAGGATGACACCACATGTTTTCTACAAAATGAAAATCACATTTCTGTAGCCATTGAAGTTAATGTGGAGTTCTTAAAGGCTTCTGGTCTGTGCTTGAATATAAACAAATGTGAACTAATGGCTATTAAAGAATGTGCTGAATCTGCACTTTATAACATTCCACTGAAAAAAGGAGGTGCAATATGTTGGGGACATTAATTACTTAGGATCAGCAAAATAGAACCACCTTAAATGTTCATCCCATTATACAGAAAACAAACCAACAATGTTCTCTTAAGGGATTTGTCATTATGAGGAAGAGTCTTGTTTACAACAGCAGAGGGAATCTCTCAACTGACTGATGCAGCATCGGCTCTGCATCAGTCATGATAAACAACTACTGAAAGAGATCAACAAAATGCCGTTCAATTTCATTGGGATAAATAGGACCCATAATTTGAAGAAAATGGTTCTCATGAGTTCATATGGAAATGGCGGGCTTAATTTTGGGGAATTTTTACAATTTAAATAATACATTCAAGATAAATTGGATTAAGCTTTTTTTTTTAAAGTTTTTAAAAACCCTGCCTTCATTTGACATATACCTCTACCTACATGTTGTCTAAGCTGTGCAGCATTCATTTTTAACCTTGTTTGTAACTATGATATAGAAAACACTCCTGTAAAAATGTCTCCTTCTTGTCATGGTCTCTCATCTACAAACACAATTTTTCACCCCATAACTATTTTATCTGGAACAACAAGTATATTCGTTGTCAACACAAATCCCTTTACGGCATATTGGTTTCACAATAATATTGTGTTGGTCGATCAGCTGTTCAACAGGGAGGGTCTTCTTTCCACTTCTTCATTTCTTTCAGAATATAATATCCCTGTAACACTTAGGGATTATGCCAAAGTGTTTGGGGCTTTGCCCTCTGGAGTCTGTGTGCTTTTGAAATATTAACCGAGGATTGATGGCCGACAGTTACCTCTGTTATCTCCAAGCAAGCACATCAATAGGGACAATATTTATGTTCTTGTTATCCTAGTAATATAAAAATATAAATATATTATTATTATTATTGTATTTTCTCTCTGCCGTTATTTAACTGATGTACATATGTTTGATTTTTATTTTTATTTTTAATAATTTTATCCCTTTTTCCTGTTTTCTTGAGCTGCTGTAATACAAAATTTTCCCCCATGGGGGATCAATAAAGTTTATCTTTTATCTTTAAAAGATGTTACAACATTACCATATGTAATTTCTTATTGGAGTAGACTTGTGGATGATGTGGCATGGAAGAAGGCTTGGCTACCTAATGGATATTTGATCACTAATAAAGATGAGGAAATATATTTTAAACTCATCCATACATTTTACCAGCTGATAAAGATTATATTGTAAAAAGATTTAAGACAGGCATAGATGTAAATTGTAATTTTTGTAATGAATAATCTGAAACTGTTGTACATTTATTTTGGTATTGCCCAACTGTAAAGAAGTTCTAGCAAAAAAGTTGTGATTTCATTAATGAAAAAAGACTTGTTTTATCTTGGAAGAATGTAGTTTGGTCTTTGGGGAAGTAGTACACAGAAAAAAAACACTTGTGTGTACTTGATGAATCTTTTGATTATAATGGCCAAATTTCACAAATCTAAATTCCTGATTCCTGTACTTTTTTCTATATTTTTTTCTATACACAGAGAAATTGTAAATGCAATCTTTTATGAATATAACAAACAACATTCCCACCTTGTTCCTGTTTCTCAGAGGTAGTTCCAGTGCTTGTCCAGCAGGCAGAGCTCTCCTCAATGCCTTCTCGAAATACCTGTAGTCACAAAGTTTCACATTTCAGCATCATGTTAACATGATTTTGCCCTTTACAGTTGTCCTTACTCATTTTTCACAACACTCTTAACATTCACTAAACTGTTTGTCATAACTGCTTAACGGGAAAATAACGCTATATTGCATGTCTGCAAAATGTCCTAATTCACCCTAAATATTTAATTAACACTTCAAGTAGTAGTTTGAGTCGTGTGAGCTGTACTGCTAAAGATGTTTCATCCTTTCATCTTGTTGATGTTTTTGTGTCAGTCAAAGTTTCTGTTAGAAAATATCTGAATTTGTGTTCACACTGACTTCTTACTGCTCTATTCAATTCTTTTTTGATGAAAGAAAGTTTAGTTGTGAAGTTTGACAGTTTCACTCAGGATCAACTGATCAGTTTGGATCAGACGGTAGGAGTTATAATTGTGCAGTTTTGTAGACAACTGTAATCTTCAGCACTCGTCGACTTTAATTGATCGTCAATGCAATCATTGATGCAATTGACCTGAATGATTGAGGAATTCTCATCTGTTGTGAAAAACAAACTGTTCAAAGATTTGAGCTTTATGGTCTGAAAGAAGTTATTCTAATTTTCAAAGTGTAGATGAGAAAAAACTCTCAAATTGCTCGAAATCAAAAAGGCTCATTTCTAAAGTAAAATTAAAATGATGAAAACCTAAAAAACTAAAACTAAATCATTGAATTGTTTAAGCAGATTTCATTTTTGGGTCTGAATGCAAAATATCACTGAATTATAAGGTGGGTCGAAAATAAATGTAATAAGTTGATTGATTAATATCACTTAATTTATTTAATAAGGTTTTCAAAATTTGCATTAATAAAAGTATTTAAAATGTTGACTTCTTATGAATAAATATAATAATAAATGTGCCCTAGTTTCTTGTCAATAACATATTCCATCATGCTTCACTCTTTCATTGTAAACTAATAATCCTTTTTTTTTTTTGTGGTAGAAATGTGTTTCCTCGGGCCGCTGGTGGAGCAGTGGTTAGAGCGTGCCCCATGTAAAGAGGCTTTAGTCCTCCAAGGGGGCGGCCCAGGTTCGAATCTGACCTCTGGCTCCTTTCCTGCATGTCATTCCCCACTCTCTCTCTCTCCCTGATTTCCGACTCTATCCACTGTCCCATCTCTCCAATAAATGCACAAAAATAAATCTTTTTTTTAAAAAAAGAAAGGTGTTACCAAACAGGAAGTGAATTTGTAAAATAAAATGAAGAGGATCAAGAAGAAAAATGGACGCTGTCAGTTTGTGTACTAAAATAAGGTTATTTACTTAGAAATCGTTACATTGGACAGACTGTTTACAGAGTTTTTTCATTTCCTTGGTAAACTCATAAGGCACCGAACCAGATGCTGTACAAAATAACAACACCAAAAAAAAAAAAAAACATTATAGATTTACATATTAGAGATTATTCCTATACAGGGGTTTGTTTTCTTGCATATTTATTACAGAGAAAAACACTAAGATACTGCTCTTAAACAGCTAATGTATGAACTGTAAGCTACAAGCATTCACACACACACACTCGCATGCTCACACAAACAGACACGCACACACACACTAACTCACGCTCACACATGATCTGAGAGAACTTGCACACTAGGCAACATGTGCACATCCGACAGGAGCCAAAACCAGAAAATATTTAAAGGAACAGTCCAACATTTCATCTGGGTGTTTCGAGAGGATCCAGCTGTTGAGCCTAGCTTAGCACAAAGACTGGAAGCAAAGACAGACTGCTGACCTAGCTCTGCAGCTACAAAATCACAATCTTGTTTCTTTCTCTAAACCTTTTAATAGACCAGATAAAACAGGTGATGAATCACACTGAACACCCCTGCTTTAAGTCTTCCAGCTGCACAAAGCTTTCTGCACTCTCCGCTTGTTTTCTCAAATATTCTTAAGAAGGGAGTTTTGTCTGAATTGTCTCTGAAAGGGTTCATCGATTTTAATGCTTTAGGAAGAAAAAAACTGAGAGAAAGAAAAAACACAAGACACAGAATATTAGAAACAATCTGAGTGAACAAGTAAAACCTGAGTGGGAGGAGCCTAAACAAATCTACAAACCATTTTCAAAGCTGAGCGACAAAGATTTAAGCCAACAGGAAGAAGGTTAGCTGTTGGGTTTAGAAACTGTAAGTCCAACTTTATGAGCCACAACCTCACAACGAGCACGCTAAGTTCGCTAATAACCGTCAGGAGGAAACAAAATGTTACTTTGTTTTACACTTAAAGGTAACATTCCCTCTCCTGGTCGATCACCTCCTTTAGCTTTTCTTTTGAACCTTGGATTGTTTAAGGTCCAAACTCTAAGTCACAGATTACACAGCTAGGGAACACATTTTCTAATTCAGGGAAAATGATTTTGGACATCTTTAAGTCCATTAACTGTTTCATGTTAACTTTTACTCCTCTTTATCTTTTGTTTAATAACTGCATTACGTTTAACTTAGGTATTAAAATTCACATTTTGGTTTCTTATGCATTTCATTGTCTTGCGCATTTTTTCTAGACTTTTTTGTTGCAACTGTTAGAATAAAAGCTTCTCAAAGCCAAAAGGAGTTTAAACACCCCCAAACATGAAAAATTGAATATTCTATTGGCATTAAGGGGAGGGACTTGTGTACTTCTCTATGGCTCGCTGAACAGATCTGCAGTTCTTGTTTAGGACTGACACTATGCTCGTTAGTTCCACCCACTGAGGTTCAACTCGACCAATGATGTCTCTTCTCTGACACTCGAGCAGCTCCACATCTTTAGAGCAGCTGACAGACAGACAGACATAAACCACAACACGGACAGACAGACAGGACGGGAGACGTCTCCATGGCGACACCATCCTCTCCTGGAGTCAGCTGGACGTCAACACCACTGCAGCATAGTGTTCTGGTTTTTTAATCTTCTTATGAGTAGGCACGGTATCCAATGATAACATTTATTTACACATTAAAATTCACATATTATAATAGTACCTTATTTCTCTTTATAATTAACTCTACTTTCAGAGTGGAGATATATTTCAATATGGCAGGAGAACTCAGTCCTGAAGAGAAAGTAACAATAAAGTAATAAATTGGCATTCTGAAACAGGCAGAAGTGGAGGAAGGCTGGGCCAGGCGGGTCCTTTAAAAAAAAAAAAGAAAAAAGGAAAAATGTTTTTCATTTTCATGGTTCAGTCACAACGAGTGTCAAGAACCCTCCCCTCCCCTCCAACAGGAAGCCCTCGTCAAAATTATCGTCTTGTTTGGCTTTCACAGAAAGCGTCAAACTGGCTGTCTCGCCACCTACGAGCCAGAAGGAGGAGGAGTATGAGGAGGGAGGACTCCATGTTTTATTTCCAGAATGGAGGAAGGAGAAGGAGGAGCACAGCTCAGCCCTCTGATGGGTCCTTTCTTATCTCCCAACTCCTCCTCCTCTCCCCCATCCTGATGAAGGTTGATATACTGAGGTTGGAGAAGCCAGTCCGGTCTGATCCTGCTCCAGGTCAGGCTGGGTGTGTTCTGGGTTCAGATGAGTCTGTTGGTGGAGGTGATGGGACGCGGAAGAGATTGAGGATGATGTAGAGGGCGGTCAGATTTTGATGTCCTGGGACTCCACCATCTTGGCGAGCGTCTTCTTCACTCTAAGGATGGTGAGGCGTGAGGCAGGATTATGAGCCCAGCACTCTGACATCAGCTTCAGCATGGCTCGAAGGCACTGCGCAAACATGACAACACAGCAACACAACATTAGAGACACACCAACTGGAGGTCGAGATGTCTTAGAGCAACTTCATCCAGACGTCAGGAAGACGTGTCTGACTGAATAAAGTTAACTACAAACTTGAGTTCCTTTAGTTTGGATTCAAGCAGAGTTCATCACATCCAGAAAACCCCTGATGGATAAAATCATATTTACTTACTCTGCTACAATGATCTCCTTTTATTTTCAGTCTGATTAGCTGCACATTTCTCTTAACTTCCTGCAGGTTTTTCAATGAACTTCACTCAAGCGTGTCAAACTGACCATTGTGAAAATGAGAAATGTGTACTGACCATGAGTCAGACTTTAAGAGCTGAAACACAACAGGTTCACAATGCACTCTCTATTTCCACACATCTGTCTGATACCAAATATATGATTTATAGGAACAGATAAAGTGTTTATTGAATAAAACACTTAACTTCACTTACACCAAATAAACTGACCTCACTAATGGTATTATTTAGTCTCATTTGATTACAGTAAATAGTTTTAGATGTGAACCGGCCCATTAGTAGCTGCAGAATTTCATCACAGCATGTTTTATCTTCACTGTGCAAATGTTAACATTGAGCTCATTGGAGCCACACAGGGCCTTTGGCTTCAGTTCAAAGCTGATCTCAGGTCAGTTTTCTGAGTCTCTGTTGAGTCTTACCTCGTCACTGTTCCAGCGGTTTGACACTGTGGGCCGCAGTCCTTTAACGCACACCACCTCCAGCATGTCCTCATAGGAGGGGTCAGAGGGCACCATCTCATAGTACGGCAGCTGGTAGTCCTCCACCATACCTGAGCAGAGAAAGAGAGAGCAACAATCTGATGTCAACAACATTCAAGTGTATTTGCTGAACAAGAGAAGAAACAACAGAAAGGGAAAGGTCAACAACTGAAACTACAAAGTGTTGGACAGCAGCCTTTGTGTTTACTGTCCACTCACCTGTAGAACACTGTCAATGAATCACCTGTTTGTTTGGCATTTTTAAAAGTCAGTATTCAACTGTTAGAAACCAATAATTTAAAGACAAACAAAACTAGATTAATGGACAATAAAAACATTTAACATATACAAACCTAATCTTAATAAATCAATGAATGTGTTAGAAAGCAAATACAGTAAATAATGCTATCCAAACACAGTGATCACTTTCATTTATTTATTTTTAAGGTGCCTTTATTTTAGAGATAGGTCAGTGCATAGAGTGGGAAATCCAAGGATAGAGAGTGGGGAATGACATGCGGGAAAGGAGCCACAGGACTGATTTGGACCCAGGCCGCCCCCCTGGAGGACTACAGCCTCTGCACATGTGGAGCATGCACTAACCACTACGCTACTGGCGCCCCCAGATATCACGTAATTTGTTTGTTTTGTCGAACAACCAGTCCAAAACTATAACTTAATCACTGTGGTGATAATTTGATCCCTAGTGATTATGAAAGCATTACATCTTAAAATGTAAGAGACAAAAAAAACAGGTAATATTTGACATTTGGCTTAAAAAAATGACTGAGAAGATTAGTCAATAATCAAAACAATTGCTGATGTTGACAGATCATTTAAGAGGCCACAACAGTGCGTTTAATTTTGCTCGCCTAGAGATAAACAGTCATTGAAGCTCAAAGCTGATTTAAAACCTGTTGGGTTGTTCCCTTCTTCCCACACTTTTCAGACAAACGCTTATCAGACACATGTTCAGTCTAATCCAACACAACTGCTTCGACATTACGATAACACCTGTAGTGTTCATGTGTTGCTGCCATACACGTGTTCTTCACGTGTGTGTTTGTGTGTGTTTGTGTGTGCGTACCTCCGGTGACGCAGCGTCGGGCCATCTCCCAGATGACGAGGCCGTAGCTGTACATGTCGGCCATGATGTAAGCCTGGAAGTGATTCTTGTTGAGGCTCTCGTCCAGGACCTCGGGGGCCATGTAGCGCCTCGTCCCCACCCGGGTGCTCAGAGGGATGTCTACCTCGTTAGTGTCACTATGGCAACAAAAAGAGGGGACAGTGGTAGTCAGATTAGTGTAGTACAGAGAATTCATCTTCCTATAATATTTGGTTTATTTTTTAAGATTATATTTGATGAGACACACTACTATCTAACATAATGCTTTAAATTAAAACTGATCACTGAAACAGTTTCATCATTGTATTATTTTAATTTAGAAAAGAGAACAGTAAACAAAACTATTATCAAGTGAAGTATAAGATTATATATCGAGCATTGCTCACCTGTTGAACTTGACGGCGAGGCCGAGGTCGGCGATGCAGCAGGTGCCGTTCTTCTTCATAAGGATGTTTTTGCTCTTCAGGTCTCGGTGGGCGATTGCTGGTTTCCCCTGCGTGCCGTAGATCTCTGTGTGCAGGTGACAGAGGCCGCATGCAGCCGAGTACGCCAGCCGCAGCAGAGTTTGCGTGTCCAGCGTGGTCAGCCTCAGGTAGTCGTACAGAGAGCCGTTCTCGTGATAGTCCGTGATGAGGAAGAGCTGCGTAAAGGCGCCTGTTCCTTTAATGTCAGCCGCTATGAAACCTGCAGGAGAATGTTGACAGGTCAAATCTCCACTGATGACATAATATAACAATATGTATATACTGTTTATATATATATATATATATATATATATATATATATATATAAATACATACGTATACAACTGTAGAATAAATGTACCACAACTTTAAGGTTCTTATAAAGACACAACCAGAGTAACTTTAACAATATGTTTTATGTGAAAGATTAAAGTACCTGATCAGTGTTGTAAGAAAAAAAAAATGTATTAACTACAGATTTTGGTGAGTTCACACTGATTGGACTTTCTCTCCTTCAGGCCCTTACAGACAAAAGTTTCTAACTTTGAACCAACATCTTATATTTTTATTTTATTTTATGAATTGAATCAGCAAAACTCTGCAGTTTTATGTTTACATTTATTTTACAATTTTGAAAATGTACAATGTGACCAAACAACACAACAGGTTTTATTACCAGTTGCTGCAGAAGATGTTTACCAAATATCTGGTGTCCAATTACACGTTATCTTTGAGATTCATTTAAAAAAGTCCATTTGAATCTTTATATTCATATTACATTTTAAATCTTTGCACTGAAAAAGTCTGTTTGGTACAGAATTTCTATTTGCAGAGCTTCCTTTTCAAACACTCAGGATACGTTAATTAAAGTATTTTCTTACAATCTGTTTTGATTCATTTTTTATAAAGATGAAAATCCAAAGTATGCCTGTTGTATCTCTTTCCGTTGTCCTCCTCTCTCCAACTGAATTATAGTTTTCAGTTCATCACACCACCTTCTGTCTCTGTTTAACAGCCCATCATCTTGGTGTGTCACTAGCCTGACAGACATTAGGCGTCGTCGCTGTCATTAGTAGCAGTTAAGGTATTGATCAATCCTGGAGTCCTGCAGACTTCAGGAGTCTCATTTTCTCTGAGCTCACAGTTCACTCTTTCACTAAAGTACTCTGCTAGTTTGTCTTTAAAAAAACAACTTCTCAAACCTTTAAACAGCAGCCAGGTGTCCACATGAACACTAAACACTGATACTGGTGTTAGTGACTGAAATCATTCCTCCTATTCATACGGGTCATCAAAAAATCCCTTCATAACCCTTATGAACCAATCAGTATCCATTGCTATATGTACTTTATGTGAAATATTCAACAGTTATAGTGCAGGAAGAAAAACTTTGTCCTACTCCAAAGACAGTACAACAACAACAAGCTTCTACTAAACGAGTTGTCTGAAAGCCCGGTGCAGCTCACGTTAGCTCATCAGACATAGGAGGAGACTCTCCACACAAACAGCCGGCTTGATTATACATCCAAGCACCACTCTATGACCTGTAAGCCACGACTAAACAGACCGATAGGAAGGCATATTGTTGATTAAATGTTTCCCATATCAACTGTTGAGTCTGTCGCCTTCAGAGAACTAATAACCAAATTCCTAAATATTGAAAACGGCTACATTATATGAAATGTGCGAGTTTGTTCCTCTCACACTGCAAAAGCAACACTATTGAGTGAACATAAATGAGTATTGAAGCAAAAAAAAGTAAAGTTACTTTCCCAACTAACGAGTTTCTTTTGAAATAATAATAACTCTATTTGTATAGCGCTTTTTAAAAAGAAGGTTTCACAAGTCAAGTGCTTTGACAATGCAGAAGAAAACATAACAACACATAATGCAGTAACTCCACTAGTAACTCAGTAACTGTAACTAGTTACTAATTTCCAGTAACTCGCCCATTGTTGTTACATAAGTGGGCTAATGTGTAAAGTGTTAGAGGACTAAATGAGAAAAATTGTTCTCTTTTATTTAGATTTTATTTTCAATTGTAGCTTGAAAAGATTCTGTTTAAGGTGAAAGTTTAATAAGAGATGGATATGATCATTACCAAGAATGTTTTCGTGTCTCATCAGGACGGTCTGGTAGATCTCAGTCTCTCTGAACCAGCTGGCTTCCTCTCGGGTGAAGAAGACTTTGACGGCCACCTTCTCTCCCCTCCAGCGGCCCAGCCACACCTCGCCGTACCGCCCCTTCCCGATCTGAAGCACCATCTGTATCTGTTTGGCGATGGTTCGCTGCACCTGTACAGGCAAGAGAGAAGAGAGAGAAGAGTTTTTATCGTGCTTATTTTGATTTAGTTTTATGAATATCTTTTCTGTCTTGTATAGCCTCAATCAATGTTTTTTAAAGGTTGTGTTCGCACATCTAACTTTCTCATAAAGTAGGTGTGAAGGGCGACTAACTATTACGTGAAAAGAAGAATTCCTGCACACTCCTCTTGCTAAGTATGACCAATTTATTAGAAAAAACATCAACGGTTCGGTGCCTCTGAACCTTTGTCAAGTGTGTTACTATTATAGTATACTACTTTTAACTTAAATCAATGACTGCAGGCTACCTGAAGAGCAAATGATTCAACTCAACAAATCTCAGCTACAGATTCAACTCAAACTGATTTGAATGATCTGTCTGTCTCGTGGTCTATTAAGATTTAGTCACATCATCATCCATCAGAGAGTCACAAAAATGTCTCGGTATTTGAGACAATCTTGGTAAGCAAAAAAAGAAGAATAGTTGCAGAAAACAAGAAAGAATAAAATTCAAGTAGGTCCACAGTCCATATTTTTTACAAAAGGTCATTCAAAGTAGTAGTAAAAATTGTTTCCATTTAAAGCTGAAGCATTTGATTGGCTGCAATTTTGATAATTGATTTTGACGCTCAGTCCCACAAAGGGCACATGAAGTCACATTCTGATTTTTAAATAGCAACTTCAAATATCAGGCTCTTTGAAAAACTGAAAATCAGTTTGCCTGAATGTAACCTTTCAAACAAAGAGTCATCACAGATAAAAAAAAGATATCTGCTTGAGAGTCTGTCAAAACAGGAAAGAGTTCTTTAAGTGGGATGTTGTCAAAAAGTATTAACATTAGCATCATTAATTAAAAGTAAGACCTGTGTCACTCAATACTAACAACGACATGCTTTAAAAACCCAATTGTGACTCTAAGGCTGCAAATAATCATACTCTCATTACAATATCATAGCAGCTAAATGTAAAAAAACAATGTGCACAATAAAAAGGAAACAAAGAAACTGATATGTATAATTCCTTGTAATCCTGAATTGGTCAAAGTTTTCTCCAGTTATTCTCAACATGGTACATGTATGTATTTATGTGTCAAAGGTTTGTATAATGAGGGTGCAGTGTGGTGTCCTTACCAGCAGGGGGAGCCCCGAGCCACTGCCTGAGCTCTGAGATTGGTGGATGAGGTCTTTGAGCGACTCTCCAGATGGGATGAAAACTTCCGGCTCCAGATCTTTGTGATACCGCCGACGCTCAGTCTTCCACTTGTACCTGAAACACATACACACACCCAACAGCCAGTTAAGTATGATGCATTTCAATACACATACTTGTTCATTCTAAAGAACAATGGGTTCATAACCCCTTAATCATGAAGGTCTCATTCATTGCTGTTTTTATATTCTGTTTCCTTTTTCACCATGACTTCTTAAAAAAAACAAACTTTATTTTAGTAAAAGCCGAGCTGAAAGAGCTGAAAGGATTTATTTGTTCATGTAAATCAAGTCAGTGAGGGTAGGAGAAACAATCAGAAACAGCTCTCTCTCTAATCAGACTATCGGAGGTTTCTGACGAGTTGTTCTGTCAGCAGCAGAGTTTGACTGACATCCTCGACTCCATCACAAACACAACTAAGTGTTTAAAACGCACTGTATGAAAAACAGAAATCACCATCACACTCAATATGAAAATAAACATCTACTGAAGAGAAAACTATCACAGAACGGTAGGATTATTATTATAAATTACAAATGAACTTTAGCTGTGCCTCATTTTATTAGCCTCAAGTTGTTGACATTTTGTCAGAAATCCTCTCTGCTGTACTAGAATACTTGGATACTGAAGAAAGAACTAAAACATGTTTATCAAGTGCTACAGTTGTTTTAAAGACACGTACAAGGTCCATCAACATGACGTGATTAACTGTAGCAATCCTCACATCAGAGTGTTAACTGATGTTAATGAAGTACTATATTATTATTATAGGGGGTGTAAGGTGCTGTGGATGATGCACAAGTGATGTCCTACCTGTAGTAGCAGACGACAGTGACACAGATCAGAGTGCAGCAGCAGACCATCATGGAGATCAGGAAGGCGAGCCAGTGGGGGCTTCCCTCTAGAAAACAGAACGGATCACAATGCTTAACTTGGTCTACGGTTACCTGATAAAAATCTGAACAATGAGAGGAGTGTAAGTGTTACCGGGAGGAGCCTGTGGGGGGAGGGTGGGCTGCAGGTCTCTGTTGCAGAAGTCGGTGTTGCAGCACTCAATGGTCCTCCTGGTCTGAGCTTTTGGAGAGTCCTGTCAATCAAAATGAATCATTTAGACCTGAACTGATCAACAGCTGTCGGACCTGATCTGTCCGTGGACACACCTGACACCAACCAGTCTGATGAATTACACACAACACAGTTTTGTGTTATACTTCCAGAAATGTTGAAGCATGAGGAAGCATAATGTTTTTTGTTTTTTTTTCCCAACAGAAGATTACTGCCTCTGTAGTCTCCATATTTAAGAGTCTGTGGATTATACAAGATGGACAACTTCTACAACTAGTGGTTATGTCTCTTGTTTCTAATAAAAGAATGAATGAATGCTGACTGGAGGGAAAGTGTGTCCTAAAGGCTTAAAGGAACATGTAAAACACACAAAAAGAGAACAAGCAGGGGGAGAAACTTTCCTAAGCATTTCTTTAGTGTCAAACAAGTTTAACTAATGATTTAGACCCTGTGTCCACCTCACGTTTTTTGGGGGCAGGAAAGCACTGGCTTTACACTCCAGACTGCTTGGATGAAGCAATTTTTTCGCTGAAAATAAAAGCGCTGCACATGCCGTTGCATCACTGACACTGCTCATTTGTTTTATATTTGAGATCATTTTTTTCATGAGCATCAAACAGAGAATGCTTGCCCTCCTACTCTGTCTGGACACAGACAAGGAGGATTTGGGTACACGATATGATCCGTAGGAGACAAACATATGGGGAATATTATACATTTTGCATAGAACGCAGGTGATGTCAAAAAGTTGAAAGATTTTCAACTCGATGCGCTGGGCACTGCCTGCTGCAGCAGCAGCAGCAGCAGCAGCAAAGCCTTATCTTACTGGAAGGCTGTAGTGATTCATGTTGCCCTCTAAATGAACAAAGAATGATATTCCTTTTTGTAATATTCCCTGATTTATTGATGTGTTTGATTATTTCATCATCCAGGGGTTGTATCATATTTAGCGCCTTCTTTAATTTTCTGCTGTCGGAACTTTGTCACTGTATCTGTTGTACTGGTACCTTAGGACTGTGTTGTACTTACATTTCGTAGTGAAAGCTGTTGTATTATGCTGTGTTTAAGTGTGCATCTCAGTTAGCGAACAGTGAGGCTAAACTTCTCAAGACTTGGCACCTTATATAAGATCTGTAAAATGAGTTTAAAAGTATACATTGTGTGTGTTGTTTACCTTGCACTGGAAGTGTGAGCCCTCATACGTCATGCAGCCCGAGGTGAGGATGGCTTCACCATGCTCATCTTCCTCAATGATGGCAAAACACTGACCGTTTGTTCTGAGGAGACACACAGATCAATCAAATATATGAACAATGATAGTAACTCTCTGTGGACAACAAAACGAAACACTTATATCTGAATATAAAAACTACAGTGAATCATATTAACTCAAGATATGAGGAGGTGAAATGAGGGGCTGTCTTTCACTTATTCAAAAGGACCTACACTTTTTTTTTTTTTTAAGAAAAAATTTAAGCACTTTTAAAATAATTTAACTTTAGCTGGAAAATAAATGAATTTCCTAAACTAAATTGAATTTAAAGTTCAGGCTTCTTTGAGAGATTCTCTACTCACTGGCAGGTGTTGTTGGTGGCGTCTTCAGGACAGTGTCCTGAGCAGTAACAGCTGAGAAAACGGGCAGCGTCCTCGGGTGCGATGGTCGAGTCCCCACAAGGTCGCTGTGCCCCAGGTTTAACCCCTGTCCCCTGCAGGACGTGGTCTGGATTCTGACCAGCAGCTGGACAAAAACACAAAATACAAACTGAGTCAGAACCAGAGACAGAGATTAAGAATTTATCAGAACTTCCCAGTTTCATGTGTGTCAGTGTAAAGAAAATAAAGGACAGGTTTTCATTCTTCAGTCTTTTCAGGAGAATAAGGAGGCAGAATCTAATCTTTATCTGAAATATAGGTGTGGTCCAGGGCTTGAGAAAAGAGTGGGGCTTAAAGAACAGACTTCATGTCATGTGACTCTTGCTGGAGGTGAAACATTTCTCCTCTATCAGCAGGACTGCAGACAGAGGAGGAGGTGGAGGAGGACAGAGCACCAAATAAGGAGTTTAGGTTATTTATATGGCTAAGTGTGAGTGTGGCATTATAATCTTCACATTTGAGCTGTTTTTGAAGAGAAAAACACACACTTCTTTTCACTTTTCACATCAGTTTCATCAGTGAAAAGTTGTGATTCTACTTAAAAACACAGTAACCCTGGGATTAGATCAGGGGGCAAAGGCCGCGGCTTGAAGGCAAAAAGTCATGCAGGTGATACAAACCCATCACCCAAACAACTTACAAGTTTAACATTGTTTATTTAATTCTTAAAATATTTTTTTATAAACTTGCACCTATTTGTTCATCTTTTGTCTGTTCTTCTTTAAAGACACAAGTAATAATAATAATTACAAAACAAGCAGCTGCAAAAAAAACAACTTATTTTTTAAATCTAATCATATTACCAGAACAGATTCTTTCTAAGTGAATAAAACATTAACTTGTTTATTTTTTCTTTTCCTCTCTTCTCTCCCTGCAGCTCTCAGTAAAAACACTTGGAGGTGTGTAGACGTGCATGCTGTCATGTCTGGGCATGAACTACCTGCACACCTACACTTTGAGCTGCCTGGTAGCCATGGTTACAGTCCGTCTGTCTGTACACTGTCTAACTGAGACTTGGTCCTGTGGTTCAGTGAGTGTACCAAGGGATCTAACAGAGATCTGCTGTGACTCTGCAGACTGGAACGCAGACTCTGACTCATGTTTGACACGGAGAGAAAAACAGAAACCAGAAAATCCACTGAAGACTCCCCGCTGTGACCTCGGACTCACACAGTGATCATCCACATAAAGCTGCAGCTTTTTCTCTCAATTCCAGTCCAACATCCAAACGGGTTAAAGACATCAGGTTCTTGTTTGTGTGTGTAATAGAGAAATTAAACTATGATGGAACAATCACATTAGCTGCTAGCTGGCTGCAGTGCATATTGCATTTTTTTTCATGCCAGACAACTAAAAACTGTCTGGTTTCTTTGTGGACAAAGAGTGTTACTGTCTCAGATTAAAGCTCCATGAAGGATGCTGTATACTTGTCATGGATATCTTGTCAAGTACTCACTACTATTTTTCATTTGTAAGTGCATGCCATTGTGGAGGAGCATATTGTGTAAGCCACTACAAAATATAAAATCAACATTTAGTTTTAAACTGGATGCAACTGTGAAGACAAAAAACTGAAAGAAGCAATTTGGCGTTTGGCAGACGTGTAGTGACAGCAGACGACAAAGGACACCTCACTTTAAGTTGTTGGTCTTTTTTCTGAAATAAGATTCATAAGGTGATGCTGGCTTCAACTACAAATTGTTTTTGCACCCTATACATTTTACTTTACAGGTCATTATTTGAAAAATGTACATTCTCAGCGGCACAAACTTGTGCAAGGGCAAAATAAAACTACAAAAACCCAAACATCAACAGACTCATCCAATCTCACAAACTAAGAACATTACCCTCTGTTTTGAGGTTGCCCAATGACAATAAAGACATGAATCTTAAGTGTGGACAATGCTCATCGGTAGTGAGGGACATATTGACCTCTGTTCTTCCTGATTACAGGCAGATGAGGGTCTTCATTACAGCACAGGTGTTTTATTACAGCTTGAACCTGCTAATAAAGGTAAAAAACATTGATGTCATCCTCATCTCGACCTGAGACACTTCACAGACAGGTCACGCCTCCTTCTCAGACCATAAAAGCTCTCATTGGCTGAAAAGTTACGAGAGAGGGAGGAAGGAGAAGTGAAGGGAAGGTGGGTGTGCTGAGGCTGGAAATGGCTGCTCGCCTCCGTTTCTTTCCACATGTGTGCTTAATTGAGCCGGCAGTCAGAGTGGAGACTGAGGTCTGGCAGAGAGGACGCTGGGTAATCAGACTCTCTCCATGTGCTCTTAAAGTCACAGCGCTGCTTCAGACCGACTGTTTATTTACATCCAGCAGCAGCCGAGTGATGAAACGCTCTGATCACTCGTTCTCTGTGTATACATCTGAGCGGCCAGAGGAACTGTGAGCGATGATGATGTGTTTGATGATGAAGCAGCCGGTGTGGTCTGCAGACGCAACTCTAGCTCTGTGCTCATGCAGAGAAACTTTACAGCTGTGGGTTAGTCCATCACAAAATAATTACAGACTGCAAATATCTTGTGTATAGGAAGATAACATTTGAAGCAGATATTAATCTGTACAGCTGAAAAAATAAATATAATGGAAATGGTTAGAAAAACAACAGCACTCGCGTACTGTACATCAACTTCAGCTCTGGGAAGTTATGATGGTTTTTGGATGTTTTAGTGACTAAACTAAACAATAAATATGAAAGTAATCTACAGAATAAGCAATTAATGAAAATCATTGTAATAAAATAAAGAACATCCTGAATTGAAATGACAACACATGCATAGCTGATAATGATAAAACCAAGTGAAAGAGATATATGTGGGGATGTAGGTGTATGAGTTTAGAGTGTGTGTACTAAGTTAAGAGTGTGTGTACTAAGTAAGGAATGTGTGTGAGCTGCTGGTTAAAGCAGAACCACATTATGCTGCGCTGACCTCATGCACAGAAACTCCAGCATAACTCTCTGACTCTCAGAGCAATAAACATGATCGATGTTTGGGACAAAGACAATCAAGAAAGGGAAATTAAAAAAGCTCATCATCATATCAACTTCAGTAGAGAGGGTATTTTATGGTATTGTCTAAATTGCCTCAAACCGCCCATCCGTCTTTAGTATGGCTTCTAAATGTAAAAAGTTGGCTGATGCGTGTTCTGGCTCCACTGTGACAAAGTCTGAAGCCTGCAGGGAATCATCAACACATCCTGAGCGACGCCTGCTGCTGCAGAAACACTGCTTCTCCAAACAGACACAAACAACAGGGGAGAGGAGGGAGGAGTGAGAGGTCAGATCAGCTGTCAACCACAGAGAAATCCAGAGGGAACGATCAGTGTCGCCTCTCTCTTCTCTGACCTTGGAAAACCAGTCAAAAAAGAGGAAGCAAGGGAGCAGAAAGAAGCCAGAAAGAAGACAGTCTGCCACTCAAAGTGAACAGGTGAGGAGAACGACTTGTACAGAAAAGGGTGCAGGTTGGATAACATGCATCCAAAGCGCTCTGAATGGAGCTGAATGTTTTTGGATGTTTATTTTGTCTAAAATCAACGTGCTAAACATGAGCAGAGATCTGATTCTGTCCACCACAGATTATTTATTTCAGCGCTGATGTTGAGGGCAGGACAGAAAGGAGAGACAGGTTCTCTCTGGTTTCTAGCAGTCATCACTTTCTGCAGATCGACAGGAGAGGACGACACATCCTGAACTGAATCTGGCTCCTGATACAACATCCTGCATGAGTTATGTCACCTCTATGATGTTTGTCAGCACAGGACCTGGATGACCTGAAGTCCGTCAGTCGAGGCAAAAAAAACATTACTTAGGCAGTAAAACACTTTGTAGTTTGTGTCAGATTGGGAAAGTAATTGTCCATTACATCCATAGCTATAGAATTAATTCCAAGTTAGTTCATGTGACGATTTCTGTTGTATCAAAGTCCCCACTCCCCCAAAAAAGAAAAAAAGAAAGAAAGAAAGCAAGAAAATGTATTATAAGGATAGGCAGGAGTACTGAAGCCAGTGTCCTTATGGTATGCCCTTATTTTGAAGGCCTCTTGCATATCTTCATGTTTTATCATCTTGCTTGATTATATTCATATACTTGACTTTGTTGATTTTAAATACACTACAATGCTCAGTATCACGATGTAGTCACTCTTGACTTCCGACAGACAAAAAAAAAACCATGTCATTACTTATGGATTAGTTCATGATAGATGGTGATCTTTTAGCATCTTTACTATTGCAAGCTACGTGCTTTACTGTGTATGTTACAATGGGTTTGGAGAAAATTCACTTTAAATAAACAAAATATGAGTTAACAGTGATTTAAGAGCCCATTAGGGAAGATTAGGAGCAAAGACACATGAAGTAAACTAAAGCATTTTAAATCTCATCAATATTTTAACAATCAGAGATACTTGATAACTGTGAATACAAAGTTTATAGCTCATAAGCTCAATGTTTAAATGTCTTGTTTTTCCACACACCTCATCCACTTATTTTTTTATGCTTTCTACTATAACTGCTGAAACATGCTTTTTTTTCTATTAAAGCAGGGCCAACTAAACGCCGGCTCTCCCTGAAATGTTTATTCAACTGAGCCTGTGTTTCCATGGCAATGGCAGGTTGTTGAAAACTTCCGAGTGAGGTAACTATCGGCCAACACTCATCAGAATATAGCGAAGCTGTGTAATAAAGCAGCCTACGGGGACACCTTTATAATCTATTTAATGCAACTGCGAAAGCAACTTTAAATAAGCCATTCACCCAGTTGAACTGTCATAATAAATAGCCTAACCCAAACACATGAGAAAATGTAAATCAAAACATTATTAAAGACCAACACGCACTAAGAAAAGTAAAGCTGCGACTTCAAACTGCAGACGTTCTCCTTTTTAATGTATTTTAGTTTGGTTCAGAAATAAATGTCACATTAGGAGGATTTTCTAAGTCGTTTCAGTGAAAATAAATATTGTATGCAACAAATTATAATTCCCACCTCAGACTTCAGATACACTTTTGTAAACTGAACATCTTTGATTTTGCACAAAACAAAACCAGACTCAAAGAGTCTCAGAAAGTATTATGGATGGATATAATATTTCATGGATTTAATATGTATTTCAAATAAAAGACAGATTCTTTATAGAAATTACTTTATAGTTGCAGCACTCATTGTCATTGTTATGGCTTAAAACAAAACAACTTGATTATGAAACATGTTTTTGTAATGTGGTGTGTTCAGGGACCGTCAGTCTTCACAGACTGTGGCAGAAATAAATCCAGAGAGAGGAAATAAACACTATTTCAAAGGGTGAATAAGTCTCCAGAGGGACTGAATGATATTTCCGGAGAACAATGACTGTTTGCAGTTTTTAGCGCCGCTGACAGCTCGTACTGTGCCATACAGGAAACAGTTAATGTGCAGAGAGGAAGTGAGAGCGGCAACAATCACTTCAACAGCTTCCTGAAGGGAATAGCAGAGGACGGGATGGAGTGAGAGTTTCTGAGGGCTGATACAGCTGCTGATAGTGGAAACCTCTAATTTGATGTTGCTGTATATAAATGTGGGCTAAAGCTCAGGAACTGTTGTGTTTCTTTAAGGCTGCAGCTTGTTTCCCTGTTTTCTATCACTTTTAAACTGTATCCTGCTATCATGATCCTGCTAAATGGACAGAATGTAACCTCTTGTCTTTTTATTACACTATTAAAACTTCTGATGTTGGAAAGTCTTCTATAAGAAAGAATAATTATATATTATAAATAAATTAAGGCTGTACTATGATGAGGGTAAAGATTTAACAAATGATCAAGGGAATGACTAGTTTCTGTGGAGATTACAGTTTCTAAGTTTATAGGGATTTTGTATTTATATTTTGAGTCTGAAAGAAAGCTGTATACAATCCATTGTATATCCATTGCATTTCATGTTAATCTCAGTCTCAAAGTTCTGCTTATCTCACTCCATCCAAACCGAAGACTATATAGACCTATAAATTCATACTGCGTAATATTTACATCCATATGATGTTTCGCCTTCAATATGAATGTCGGGGTATCTTCACAGGGGGACAAGTAATCCCCCCTGCTGTACCGCCTTTGGAGGTAATAACATAGCCGGTTTAGGGGTAGCCGGGATTGGCAGAGCCAGCAGGGGGCATAGCCAGTCGGGGTGGAGCACAGTGTGTGTATTTGCATGTCAGACTGAGTGTGTATGTGGAGTTCACCCTGTGCCATGCTCTCTTGTGCTTCTGCAATGCTGTAACACAATGTGAATTCTCTGATTGGGACACTAATATTACACTGTTGAGGAATCAATATGGATTTCTTAAGATGTAATGACAGTGGAGCTTTGTTACGGCGGTGTTGTGTATGAAAGGGGCAGAAAGCGGCTGAAAAAAGACCCTTGTTAAAAAATAGCAAAAGTCTATTGATAGATAGAGAGATAAAAGATATTGATTTTTTTTTACATGACTCTTAAAAATATTCACTGTAATTCTCAGGTCTTGATATTTAGTATTTCCATTAAAACATATCTCTCACAATAGTATAGATTGTTTATCCGCCACATATTCACACATATGCACTGATTTTCTCGGAGTGTTTGCATCATCTATGACTCTTTCTGAGATATGATGCACACTCAGGTTTGTTTCTGCATCTCTATTCACAGATCTGCATATGAATCAAAGAATCACAGGCTGCTGATTTGGCAGTTCTGTCTGACCATTCCACATGGATCTTTAAAAATTAAATTTAAAATAATTAATCTTGTTCATAATCAGTCAAACTTAATAATGGTTTATTAATAAGTTATAATTACATGTGGCCTTGAGGGACGATCTAGAAAAATAATGCCATAAGATAAGCCTTATATTTAGTAATTCTTATTCAACTTGATTGATCCACTGAACTCCAAATAAATAATAAATAATTCCATTGATAAGCTCTTTTGACCCAAAGTTGCATATCAGATGACCCTGCCCCCTTGGTCAGGAAAGGATGTCTAATGCCTCATTTTAACCTGGTTAGGAGTATTTCAATTATTCATTCTGTGACAAAGATCAGAAGACCAGAAGAAGTTTGAACAGGAAACTGTAGGTGTTAACAGCTCAGGCAGAGAAAGAGCAGATGAATGGATTTTGATAGTCTTACCATCAGCTCTGAGGGTCAACAGAAGAGCACTGGCCATCACAGCCAAACAAAATGTTAAACCTGCCATCCTGCAGCAGGACTGAACTCAGACTGGACCTGAAGTGGTCCCAGGTAGGGCTGTGCTCAGGGATAAGGAGCTTCTTGATCAACTGGTTAGTGTGTTGGAGACCCTCCGGTCCTGATAAAAAAAAAGTCTATAATCCACAGCAGGTCCCTGGGAGGTAGGGAGGGTGGGTTGAGGCAGGCCTCAGAGTGACATATATGTTGAGCCGGTGTAGGAGCAGGAGCGTTGGTACGTGGAAACCAATGGATGGGTCTTCAGGTGTTGGGGGTGGTATCACAGTATCAGGTCCTCTTCTGTCTCACAAGCTCTTTGGCCTCCAAAACCCTAAAAGAAAGAAAGAACGATACACTTAAACTGAGTAATGAACAAAAATCAGTGCAGCAAATTTAAAGTCTCAAACACTGTCAAGATCTTGTGTTCATACAGGAGTCGGAAGTGTTTAAATGAAACATCATACACCGTGCTGCTTGAGACAGAAAAGAATGGCTGTTGTGATTGGTAATTTTAAACTCAGTTAAGTTTTCAGTTTTCCTTATGGCTGCTCCTGTTTTCTTCTGTGTTCAATGATGCAAAAAACCCAGTTTAAAAATTCCACAAACAGATTAAAATTTTAGTCAATTTATCAACGTTTATGGAGCTACTGAGTTCAAACAAGTTGGTTATAAAACTTTGGACCACAGACATTTTGTCTTATTCTGGTTTGTTTGGCACTTGCGCTCCCTCATCTTCAGGCCTCTCTGACCCGGTGGCCCCTGCTGGCCCGGTGCTGGCCTCAGACGGTCTGACTAACTACCAAATTATTTGTCCAGGGATGTTCTGCAATTACAGGCGCTGGCCCCGCACAGCGCTAGCAACGGCATGTCGCAATTAGTGGGCGCTGAAAGGGATGGAGGGTTTTGTGTGTGTTTGTGGGTTAGTGTGTGTGTGTGAGTGAATTAGTGGCGGATCCAAGGCCGATGTCTGTCACTTTTCATTTGGCCGGGGGGGACAAAGAGGTCCGACCTGTGACCCACTTTTCACACATCTCTGGCTGAGGAGGCACAGAACAAAGACACATAACTAACTACACACATTGGACACAGGGTGAGTGTAAGTAAATGTGTGCATGTGTGTAATACTTCCCCCCCTTAGGGCAGTATTGGGCACTGATCAAACTCTATTTGACATTAAAGTGTTTGTGCTTGCACTTTTTCAGCCCTGTTTCCTTCTATTAGATGTCATGGTGCCAACACAGAACAGCATCAATGTTTATTTAAACATATTTCTACATTTCATCTAGCTGTATGAGTTTGGGTATAAAATTATAAGACGCGCTTTTTCAATCGTAGGTGCACAGCACAGGTCCGGAACATTCATGAGAGACAGAGGGGAGGAAAAGCAGGATCAGTGTTTTTGTGTGTGTGAGTAAGTTTGAGTGTGTGGTTTCGCTGGTCTGTGTGTCGGCGTCAGTTTGTCGATAACTTAAAGTGGAAATATCTTCACCTCACTGCCACAACAATCCTGAAGTTTGTTTCCTGAAGTTTGTACAGACCGACAACAACAACAGAAGTAGCAGATAACACATGCATAAAGACACATTGAGACTGAGGGAGGGAGGGACGGCAAGACCAGGCAGGTTCAGGAAGGACTGTCTGTTGTGAGCCCCCAAGACAGGAAGCTGACTCCCACCATCACACACACACACCCGCTTTTGTAAATCACCCAACACATCCATCCCTTTAAAAACATAAGGTATGACGACTGCACTCACACACACAACTGCTGACTTAAGTGGAGACTGTGTTATCACCCCTTGCAGCTCAAACACTTAAAAACACAAGAAAGGTTGAGACACAAAGAGGCTGAACTCAGAGAAATAAAATGTCTAGTCCAGATATGAAATACAGAAGGGTTAAAAAATTCTCCAAACACTCAAGGTGTCGGGTAACTTTCACTCCTCCTCATCCCTACTGCTTGTGCTCATGTTTGAACTTGTCTCTGATCCTTTGGTCTGCTCCACATTCAAACAACAAACTCCCTTCTCTTAACATAACAATGCAGAGATTATTTCTGATGGAGATACCAGCGTCCTGTTTTTACAGACTCATGTTGGATCTATCAAAAGTTGGGTTTCTTGAGGAGTGCTGAAGTCCACTTATTAGGCAAGTCCTTTCACTACTAGTTTATATAAAAGGTATGGCATCATGTTATGTTTTCATCAAAGACCTTTCCTTCAGGCCAGTTCAACTTTTACAGTATCATCGGATGTTTACAGGCTTCTGTGGGATTCAAACTTGTGTACTTTTTGTACACACCACTCAGTCCTTTGGCATCTCATCTCCCTCCTCCTCTGCTCACCTCCTCAGCTAACAGCAGTTAATGTAGCGTAGCTGCTCTGGCTAGCCTGACGTGACATCAGTCTTGGAGGAGGAACATTTAGCATGACGGGAATGAAAGGAGGTATTGTTAGCAGTCCCACCTGTATGGAATAAACTGCCCTTATAGGGAACCACTGAGCCATAGCTGCCCCCCCAGGGGAAGGAATTTGAGGTCACACCGCTCCAGGGATGCTGGGAAATTTGGTGGGATAGAAACCCAAGCAGTAGGTTAAGACTTGTAGAAGAAAGAGAGCTCTTTAGAAGCTTTTATAGAAGCTCTGTGCTGCTGGGTATAATAACTTTTCATTTGGCTGGAGAGGTAGTCGGCTATAAAAACAGTTATGTAAAATTGTATTACTCTGCCATGACTGCAGTAGTCTGTATGAACAGATTCACACAGGAACCGCACTGGGATTTCTTTTGTTATTACCAGGATTGGTGTCTTTTATGACTAGTGCCCATGGCAAGATTAATGCAGTGCAAGCAACTAATAGAAACCAGGTTAGAGGTTTAATTCCTAAGATACTTGTCAATACAGACAATACAAATTAGCAGTTTTTGCCCAAAAATTAAATCTAGACCCACTTACTAGATTTCTGTGTTCTTAAAATCATGAAAGATTCCTTCTTACCAGGCTTAGTTTAGTTTTCATACAGAGAAGGGCATTGACTTTTCCAGGCACAATAAGTCAATCAGTTTGTTAATTGACAGATATATCACTACCATTGTGATAAAAGAGTATCGGTGCAATCTATCAAGCTAAAACATTTTGGTTCCATCTTCTTCCATCGGATAATTGCACATTTTCTACAATGCACATCATTCCATTGAATGTATGCGGGTTCTGAATGCTGGTGCAAATAAAAAAATGTATACACAAGTCACAAGGAAGGGTATTTTGTCCATATTACTAGACTTTCAACACCCTAACCCTACAATTCATCAATTCAAAGAGAAATCATTTTCAACAAAATCACACCTGAATAAAAAGCTGCTTGTCAAAGAAACATTAGTCCTGTGCAAGCTGTCCAGAATTGTAAGATGACCAATATATGACATTTAAGTGATTGCAGTGGAGTATGTTAAGGCAGATTATTTAGCTGTAATGAAGATGCTAATCCGTGCTGCGGCTAAAGAGACACCGAGTCAAGCCGTTTCAGCCTGCAGCGGAACACTGTGTTCTGAGCCTGCAGGACCAGCTGACTCTGCTCATAAAGTCAGCAAGCACAGGAGCTCAATTAACGTTGTTTTCTGTCACAAATCCCTCTGTTAGCCTACGTTACTTTCATTACACACAACTGTGTGTGTTTAGGTAAAACAAACTCACTCAACGCTGCGCAAAACAACCGCATTTAGCTGTTAGCAGATGCTTTTTTCTATTAGTGTTTAAACTGATGCCTCGCTGTCTTAGGGCACGGTCACACTGGCCATCCGTACCGTGCCCAAGCACGCTTCAACGCTAAAGTCCAGTTCGTTTGACCAGTGTGACCACTCCGTATCGTGCTCAGGCACGGTACACTTCCTTGTCTTTGGCACACTTCAGAGAGGTGTGTTTCAGCACGGTACACTTCATGCACGAGCACAAGCACGCGGGTACACAACGCTGACAGCCTTCATTATGGAGAATTCCAGAGTTTCATGGCTGTATCTGAATAACATGACTCAATATAAGACACAAAGTAGCTGTCATGCTCTGTGTTGTTCTCCGATGTGCGGGCGTCCGCGCGGACGCCCGCACATCAGAGAACAATTAATTAATTTATTGCTGTGTCTGATTAAAATGGCTTAAAATAAGCTGTAAAGTCAGAAAAGTAGCTGTCATGTTCTGTGTTTTTCTCTGATGTGCAGACACGGACTCGACCGCGCGTCTCTTTCTCTCTCGTCCGCCTGTTTGTAAACTGAGCACGCTTCATAATAACATAAAGCGTGCATGTGTTGTATTACGACGTTATGTAGAAGAGGTAATCGTGCTTAGGCACGGATAGTCCTGTGTAGTGTGACCGCAGGCCGTGCCGGCCAGCGGGGCAACGGCGCTGCGGGGTGGCAATCGTGCTTGGGTACAGCACGGTACGGATGGCCAGTGTGACCGCGCCCTTAAGTCCAGGATAACTAAAAGAAGGGGGCTGTGGCGGTGACTCGTGATAAAGTGAGCGGCTGTAAACACAGCAGACTCCCGACAGTATCACAGCTAAGTGCACCTCCGCTAAAGCTGCGATCGTTCGATGATAAACACTTTCTATTTCCGACAAGTTCTTCAAAATAAAAGTCCCCGGCCTATCTGAAGTTGAAGTGCTTTTAATGTGAAACATTCATATCAGGAAATGATATTTATAAGACTGTTTGACTCTGTTTATGAAAAAGTAGCAATGTGCAGTAATATAGAAAATTGAAGATGAATCGTGATGCATCGTGATATCGAATCGTTGACTGGATAATCGTAATCGAATCGAATCGTAAGACCAGTGAAGATGCACAGCTCTATTACCTGCATTAATAATCCATCCCTTTCATTTCCCCTTTCTCAATCCCTGGAGGGACTGCAGCATGAGGGGCCAGACATCAATAATCAAGCCTTAATGCGTCTCCACTTCCTGCTCTGGAAGAATGGCGGCAGACTAAATAAATGACTCAACGGCCTGATTGGAGGAGCAGTCGACTCCGACAGCTCCTGAGCTCTACAAATAAATGCAGTAATGAGCGAGATCGAGATCTGTGCTGGGGAGGGAGGAGAATATTAAAAGGACAGCTGGGACAAACACAGAGTGGTTTGTTTTTTTGTATTACTGTTTCATCCCCTCCTTTCTCAGCTGTCCAATTATTTGTTGACTAATCTTTTGGTCCATAAAATGTCAATGAAAAATATCCAGCAGAGTTTCTAAGAGCTCAGATTGACTCTTGGATAGCCATGTTTGGCACAAAGCCCAAAGACATTGAGCATATGATGATACTGTGCAGCAAAAAACAGTAATACTCAAATTTAAGAAGCTGTACATTTTCTGTCATTGATTGCTGAGTAAATGAGGTAGAGCTATCTGAAGACTGAAAATCAAGACCTAAACAATTCACAAAAATGCACTCATCCTACATGCCATCTGATTCTTGTGGTTTGCACCTCAGCTGTCTCTCAAGACTAGATTATGTTTTTAGATTACAATCTTTATAATGTTTGGACTGTTCCTGCAGTAATCAGGTTCTTTTTCCACCTCAATTAGTTTCTTCTCATCCATTTTGACGGCAACAATACCACAGAAGAAGACCTCACAGGAGAAGTAATGGTACAGCAGCTTGTATGTATTTATTTCTCTTTAGTGACATTTTGTTGGGGTTCTTTACCTTTCCTTTTGCCTTCTTAATTTCTGTCTCTTATGTTCAGTCTCCTTTTCTCTCTCCCCTCCTGTTACATTCTTTTTTCTCGTATTACCGTACCTTTTTTCGATTCCTCATCTGATGGTTTTCCTTTCTCATTTCTCCCTTCTCTCTGCCCCTTCCAGTTATCCATCTCCCCCTCCCCTTCTCTCCCTGCTTCTCATTTCTCCTCTCTTCTCCCCGCTCTCACTCTCTCTCTCTCTCTCTCTCTCTCCATCTTGGCTCTGTTCCCTGTCCCCTCCAGGGGCCCCTCCTTGCAGGCGGGCCTCTGGGTGCTGCAGCAGCCTCCCGTTGGTGTCGGCGCCCTGCCCGACATGCCTTTCAGGGCCTGGGAGACTGCAGGCCAGACTTTCTGGCTCCACTGCCATTGTTTGCTTGGCTGCTCTGCGCCTCATCCACAGCAATGGATTAGCATAAGAATACCCAGAATACCCCGAGCCACGATGAGCAGAGCTTCGGGCCTCCTCATCCCTGCATCTCCTGCTTCCTCTTTTTCATCACCATCTTTTATTTGTTCCCATTAGTTTAGCGTGAATGGTACTCTATGCTTAAAAAGCATGCAAATTACATCAATTTAGGAGGGGGATTTTTTAGAACTACCTGAAGGATTCAAAAAGGTTGGAACTTCTTGAAATGGTACGGGGCCAAAGTTGGATATGACAACAATTTTTCCTTCAAATACTCTCTTTCAAAGAAGTCAGGCCTTGCTTAGTCTGAAGAAAAGTCAGAACTAAAAGATATCAAGATATCAAAATCACAACAATTTATATTTATATGGATAGGTAAAGGATATTGCATTTTATAGTCAACTTGATAAATCGCTAAATTATCTAAACGCATCATCAAATTTTAAAAAATAATCGACTTTTGGCTTCAGAAACTTGTGATTGTAATTTTAACAGCAATATTACATTTGAGAAAACAATTTAATAGATAGAGAAATGAGTGGCCACATTCAACACAGGCATGTAGACGTTAACCTGCAGAGAGGACCGATGGCTGGAGGTACTAGCACTGCTAACATTAGCCACGATTGTTGTTAACCTTGCAGAAGGCTTTAAATAAATTGTACCCAATTTTTACTGTTTTATGTTTTCTTTTCTCTATAATATTTGTTTAGAAAAATAAAATGTACGTTAAATTGACTAGGAAAATACTCACACAGAAACATCCCTACAATTGACATGCAGCAAGGCCGGAGACTTATCAACAATGATACCTATTTTGTAATTTATTTATCATCATTGTAAGTGTGTCTGTATGCTCAACACGATGTCCTTAAATGTATTTATTTTCCACGGCCTATAGTTATTCAGTTAACTGACATAAAAGAGAAAAGAAACCAGAGAATGTTAAAAATAAGAAGCTTATAGGATAGTTTTGAATGTGGTTTTTCAAAAACAAAAAAAACAAACTAAAACTTGTGTGAAAAAATGGTACATGCTATAGCTATAAACAATTGGTGCATCTCCAGCTTTGAGGGGTTTTAGCAGTAATTTCATGTCGGCATTTTATTTCTGCCTTTATGAAATTGTAATGACACACAGACTTGAATTGCCACATACTGTAGGCAAACGCACCGTATTTGTTTGTCTGTGTGAGATAGAGTGGGCAGCAGTGAAGCCTTATTTCATTAGAGGTTAAAAACTTGATTCCACTGGCTTTTATCAGGTAAAAGCAACACAAATTACCCAGCATCCACAGGGGCAACACAGGTTTAAACCATGTTAACTGAACAATATGACAACATGCAATTCCACCCACCTTATGGCTGATCCATACTGAGACACACAGACATTGAGCTTGGTCACACAGTAATAAACTCATAAAGTGGTACAGTGAGGTTCCCTAGAGGTGATTTTAATCACTATCACCATAGAAACAGGTCTATCCATCACTGGCACAGGGTTCTCTTTGTCCCACAGTCAAGTCATAAAACAAACACACTCAGACCATAAAAACAACATTAAGATCATAAATCATACTGATGAGAGAACTGGAGAGTTCCCAGACAACACTACTGGTTGAACCAGTTAGCTGTAGCCTGTTGTAGTAGTCAGAGTTAACGGTGTTACATCGTCTTCATGTATACACCCACCTATTTCAACGCTACTTTCCGTCTTGCTCCTTTTTAAAGTATGTTATCAATACTAAATTGGAGTAGTTTTTTTAATCTGTCCACAATTATGTAACAACAGCCACTTTACTGACACGTTACAAATTAACACTCAACACTGTTGCTCTTTCCTCATCCACTCTCGTAGCTGTTGTTGATGGGGACTTTTACTCGGGCTGACGAATGCCATCAGCTTACAGAAGCCTTCTCTTTTCACAAAACTTAATGGGAGCATATCTCTGGTCACCAGTTCGATATAGCAGGCTAATCTTTTCCATTCTGGTATCATCACAACAACGTGAGCCAACCAGTGCTAGAAAGACTAGAAAAGATGTATTGCAAAACTGCCTGTTGTTTTTGGCTTCTCCTTGTGCTTTAATATCATGTGGTTAAGCATTGAACTAGTCGTTCTATGAAACCCCTTGTGTCATTTTTTATACTGCTAGATAACACTTTTCCGGCTCACGGCTGACATGCTGCATGTGTAACAGACTGTTCTGTTTGTTATGGGCCCTTTTCTGACCTTGAAAATGGTCTGAACTTTTTTTTTTAAGATCTGTTTTGTATGATCTCTTTTTATGCATTATAGTTTATGCTCTTTGTAACTGCAGGACAGAGTCCAAGATATATTTACCCATGGGACATTAAAGTATATCTTATCTTATCGTATGACCTGCCAATTCTGATTTGCCAATTCCAATTTTCTTTCTATAAAGAACAATTACTTTTTTGTATTTAAAAAAATAGATAATCAATTTAATGCTAAAATAAAACACTGATTGTTAATTAACTCTTTATTACAAAAAATCTTCTAAACTGCCCTAGGATACTTGAGCAACTGACTTTGTGATCTGTTCACCCTGCTCCAGGGAACTTAAATGAGGACATCAGAAGCATGATGAAATCATACACTAAAAATTGGTGTTACACTTAGAGATGGCTTAGGATGTTATAAATACACAGATATTCATATTGATAGCAACCCTTTATTTTCAGATGCAAATATTAACTTTGTTTTAATAGACTCTTGACTTCTTTTATTTATTAGGGCCCGAGCACCGACCTCGGAGCGAGGACCCTATTGAAACTGAAGGAATTATTATTTTTTCTCCCTTGCCACAATGAATTGCTTATTTGGGGGCCTTAACATGCACAAAAACTCACCAAACTTCACCCAAAATTCAGCCTCAGAAATTTACGTATTTAAGTGGTTCGGTGAATGGGTGTCGCCAGATGGCTCCTCAGCGCTCAGCCAGGGTACTGTGGTTAACCTTCATTCACGAAAATTGGTGAGTCACATGTAACTCCATAAGACGAGAAAAAAGTACATTATGGCAATACTCTAAAATGTACAGGAAGCGCGCTACGTTCAGTCAAAGTCCAGATTTCACACTGCTCTTATTTGAATGCACTTGTTCGAGAGCGTTCATCTGATCAATTCAAGTTTGGTATCAAATTAAAGTAGGCAAGTTGAAGATTCACATTTGTGCAAACCACAAGGTTTCACCATAGGGCGTGGCTGGGGCGGGCTCTCAAAGTTTGATGTCATTTTTGGCACGCCACCAACAAAATAAATTGTTATATCTCTGAGATGTGTTCAATCATCACCAAATTTATCATGCATGACACGGGAACAGGACCTTTTTTATTTAGTTACAGCGCCACCTGTTGACAACAGAAAGTCACCACTTCTGAATTAGAACTATCCATTCGTACACGGTTTGTCATATCTCCCCCAAAATTGGTGTGGACCAGCCTAAGACCTTGGACATATTATGTTTCCATCGTACGTGAAGAAATTATTTTGAAAAAAGAAATTGTTATAACTCTGGCACACTTGTCACACAGGCCAAGCCTGAACACATTCATGATTTAATTTTTTTGATTAGTCACAGCGCCACCAGTTGACAACAGGAAGTATTTGCTTCTGAAGTAGAACAAGCCATTCCTACACGGTTCCTCATATCTCCTTACAAGTAGGTGTGAACCATGCTAAGACCTTAGAGATAATACCATTCTGAGCTTGAAGGCCTACTTCAAACGCTGTTGCCATCAATCTTGTTTTTCGCCATCAAACAGGAAGTAGTTATTTGAGGGTCCTCCCCATAGGAGGTTTTTTTCACCTACATGCATGAAACTTTTTATGTATATTAACCCTGTCAGGACCTACATATAATCCTCTTGCACGCATTGTAAAAACCCAACAGGAAGTCCGCCACAATTTTTTGAATTGTTACATAATGGTCCCAATTTCATGTTTCACAGGCTCCCTATTTGGACATACTTCCCCGAGCACCCGTTCATCGCCAACTCCGTGTCATTGTGTTCTAGACATGTTAAATATCTAAAATGATGCGAAACCAAGAATCTACATAAAAGGGCGTGGCCGCGGCGCCCATAGAGGTTTTTTTCTCCTACATGCATGACATTTTTTATGTATATCAACCATGTCAATACCTACAAAAAGTCATCTTACACCCATAGTCAAAACACAACAGGAATTCTGCCATAATTTTTTTATTTGTTTTGAGAATTATAAATGCAAGAAAATTAAAAGAAAAGGAAACAAATATATCAATAAAAAAATATAAATCTCTTACTGCTTTGTAGTAATGAAATACTATTACCAAAACATGCATTTATGATGACAATCTATCAAAATATTATCCTACAAAGGGTATTTTACAAATTAAATCAAAAGACATCAATCTAAATCTCTAAAATTAAGGCAATGCCAACATCTTGTGGGGACTAGAGAGGCTGATTGCCGTAGACGCTCTCTTGGCACAGGAATATCCCTGCAAAAATTGAGAGAAATAAAAACAGAAAAACTAAAAACAGTTACTTTAAAAAGGACAGAAACACCTCCAGAGGAAGCTAAATAAAACGTTAAGCCTCTGAAAGAGGAAATATTTTTTTAAACTGGGATTTATCTCAAACGGCTGTTTTACTCCAAACAATTTACCGTATGAACCTGGGCTTTGTGTGTAACAGCTGACCCCTTTAAGCATACAGAAAATTATTTTAGATCATAACTAATCAGTATGTCCAGAGATTTAAATAATCAATAATATGCTGGTGTGTCATGTTAATAAATGCACCCAGCACACACACTTAGACCATTCTACATGTGACATTAGAAAAAAGTCTGTGTAAGCCAGAGACAGGACCATCCTATATGTAAGTCTTAAATTCTTATGTTTGGAAAGTGGGCTATTCAGATTTGAAATGCACATCACACAACATTTAGTCAAACACCTGCATTTGATGCAACACATTTCAGGTTTTCAATCATTTCTTTTAGTCTAATATTAAATGGAAGAAGGGAGCCTGTTTGTTCAGCCGACATTATCCAACAAAGATGCGGGTTCGCCTGTGCTCTTCGTTCTTGGATCTTTTCAGGCTGGGATGCAGCCAGCCTCCTCCAGTCGAGAGATAATCTTTTAAGATCTTCAACACGCTTTATTGATGCCGTTATTGACTGACGGCTTTTTAAAAATACTTAATGTAAAGAACTTTGATTTGATCTGTTTGATCACATATAAATAACACATTACATGTGTTTTAAATGACTATTATCTGCATAACTTCAGGAGTGCATATGTGAAAACGGCAAAAGACGCCAATGCAGCAGCACATTTTGCAGCTGTGCATCATGACAGTTCCGACATGAACCACTCTGCATACCAATATTCTCTGAATCTCATAGCGTTGCCTTTTCGAACTTCCAAGCACTACGACTTCTTACACAAATCGAACTGCACGGCCGGCTGCTTAGCCAAATCCTGCTGCACTCCCACGGTCGCGACACACCCGCCATGTACAGGGGTGAGAGGGCCCTTCATCACCGCTTGTGGTTTTAATTCATATTTGAAATCTGAATACATTTAATACCTAACATACTGTTGTGTGAAGCTTTGACCAATAAAATCCAGCCATCTTAAACGGCTTGGGTGGCCAGAAAAAAGGGTTGGGTGGTCTTATATATTTTACTTTAATGCTTAGAGTTAAAGTAGATAAGATTATTGAAGATACGTTGTAGAAAGGGTAAATACATGCTATTATACGTATGTGCACACAAACTAGATGCCACCCCTGCATAAGTAAGGGTCCCACTTGCCCAGCATAGATAATGAGACTGTTAACATAAATACCAATAGGAGCACGGTTTGTCAATGATTTGTTGACAAACCGGTTTGTCAATTTCCAGTCCTGACAAATCACTTAGTAGTACCAATAAATACCCATAAATACCCATTCTCAAAACCCATCCCTAGATGCCCCCCCCCCCCCTTTAACAAATCGATGCATTTCTACCCCATGAAGGTTCCTCAACACTTCCAAACTTGATCTCTGCCATCCAACACAAACAAAGACAAACTTTCTTAAACAAAGACAAAGATAATGATTAAACTTCTACATGATAAAAAATAGGACACCCGTTTAAAAGATTGGTGATATATTACTGGAAAACACGAAGAATTAACTTTTTCTCTGCCTTGTTGTCGTAAAGAAACTTTGCTGAACTCTTCTGCTTATCAGTATAGTCCCCCTCCTCATCCTACTGCATTTCAATGACTCCTTCTCTCTTTTCCTTTCCCCCTTCCTACTCAACTGATGCTGGAATGTAGGAACCAGGTAATGGAAAAACACACCACACTCACAAACACCTCCTGATCTACACTGCAGGAAACTGCAGCTCTGATAGCGTCCTCACTTTCTGTGAGAACAGCTACAATCTTTCACTTGGGTCCCAAAGGCAGGAAGTTTGATGTTTAGCCCCACCCTCATTTCACAGAGCTATCCTTTCCTGCTTTTATTTGCTGTCAATCACATTAACCCCCTTTCATATATACATTTTTGTTTTGAGAGAAAATCTTTGTCTGTCTCAGCTGCTACAAAAGCGTTTGCAGCAGCCACTAACAGTCTTGACTGGTCACATCCCAGTGTGAAGGAGTGGAAACTGGAAGAACTAGAGCCCAGACGATTTTTCCCGGAGGGATACAAAATAAAACTAAAATATATTTGTAATAGCAGCAGACAGCTCATTGGCCCCGAGTGAGTGAGTGTGTGTATGCGTAGGTGGGTGGTCTGGTCAGAGACCGGACTCCGTGCAGGGAGGTCGGCTGGTTTCATCCACCGTGTCGTCTCGGAAACTTCAGCCAGGCCACAGAGACGAGCACGGTCTACATGACGATATAGGTGGTCCTGTGTGTGAATGTGTGCGAGCCTGTGTGTTTGTGTACCTGCTGAATAAGAATCTCAATAAAGAAGCCTAGAAGTACAAAAATAAGTATGAATATTGATTCACACTCAGTAATATAAAGTTAAGATGAAAAATAAATGGCTTTAGAGTTGAAGACAGAAGAAGTGTGGCATATAGGAAGAGTGGGAGAAAATGAAAATAGTTTTCCAGTTTGGAAGTGGATCTCTGAAGTGTTCACAATATTTAATGTGACATGAAGAAAGCCCAATTTATAGACTATTAATTCTGTATTTGAATGGAACTTCTACACCAGGTTCAAACTTGTTTTGAAGTGTCAGCCCTCAGGACAGTGACACATTGACCTGAAGATTTAACAGCTGTTTCTTTCATTATTTAGTGTCACCTTTGAGACTAAATCATTCACTGACACCAACGGAAAAGAAACAGATGAAAATATTGTTGTTTCTTTAAAAAATGAAAGAAAAAAAAAGCGCCACGGTGTAACTGAACACTCACCAGAGACTCATAAACCAGTCAGATGAGCGTCTGAGGAATTTATGACTGATAGAGTTTCTGATAAAAAGTGGAATGAAAACCCTGCCGACCACGGGGAGTGTTCACTGAGTGGCAGTAAAGATAAACACTCCTCACTCGCTCAGTTCGGCATATCAATCACTTCACCTAAGCACTGCAGCTCATCTCCTTTTTTGTGCTCAATCCTCACAAAAACTTCACTGATGCTTTAGTTTTATAAAAAGCATTATCCCTGAGCACAAGAACATTTAAGAAGTTCTCAATATCCTCAAAAGCCCTTTACAGATTGTAGTACCGCTGCAGTCTTCATTACATCTCTGTTCTTACGCATTTTATCCTGAACGACTAGGGCTGGGATGATTTTTTTTTTGTACCAATTCGATTTTATCACGTTTATTAGGTGACAATGCGATTTGTATTGCAAAAATAAAACAGAAGTTAAATCCGACGATAGGAGAGAGCATTGACAATCATGAGAAACAATGCACAGAACAACTTAAAAAGGGCTTTTTGAGGAAAACAAGGCATCTTTTATCCTCTATTTTCTCTCTTTGCTCATTGATCACATTGGCTGTTAACCAATATGATGTCACCACTATCAATCCCAAGATTGTTTTTCTATGGTCCAATAAAACCCCACCCCTATGTACAACATCGGTATCAATGTGTTGTAGAAGCACAACAGGCATGACGTGTAAACACACAGCAGGAGCTTCACTAACACACACTCAGGTATGACACACAAACACAGTGCTTTTCTGTCTCACTGGCTCCATGATACACAATTCCATCGTCTTCCCCCCATGCTGTCTTTGTTACTACTTCTGATGGCAGATAAGGCACTGTTTCCCCTATCATTATATTAGGGGGGCTGGCCCATCTGTAAGTGCCAATAGACAGATTATAATAATATATTACATTTGATATTATATTATATTTATTCTTGCAACTTAACCTTAACTGACATTTTTTGCCGTAGTAAAGCTATTTCTAGATCAGATTTATATTATGACAATAAAACAAGGAACTCTTAACTTGTTTTACATCAATTGCTGCGAACAGATCTTCAATAAAATATAATTATTCGTAAGATGATTAACGTGTATGATGTGTTTTCTGTGGACACTAAAGAAGGCCTTCAGTCTGAAAAGGGTCTTAATAGTCTGAACTACAAAAATATGTTACTGGTAAGTTATACTATATTGGTATTAATTGTAGACTATAAAACTATCTGGACCAATGTGATCTGAGCAGTGCTGTGATAGTGTGTGAATAAAGCATGTAGCATGGTTTAAGGGGGCAGGCAGTCCTGCAGAGAAACATATGGGAGTGATTTTGAGCTGCAGACTGGCCGGCTCTGTTTGAAAACTCAGACACTTGAGTCACGTCGTCATGACACAAAAGGCAGCAATCTGCCTCATTTTAACAGACGGTCAGGTTCTTATTGAAAACTCATCAGCAGAGTTAGACTGCTCGGGAAACTGCTCAGGAAATACTGACCTCATTAAAGCTGAGAGATAGAGCTGTTAGGTTTCACTAACTAAAGCCATTTTCACATATGAACTCCTGAAAATAAAATTTCAAGAGGACTGCTCCGGATATTCTCCTGAACTGGCTGTTCACATATGCTCCTCACAGTGGGAGACTATTCCTGTCAGACCTTCATATCAATGCTCCGTCTGATTCGGCGAAATCACAATGTAAACAAAAGAGCGGAGAAGTGTGAAAGCCATATTGTTTTAGGGTTTCCAGATTTCCAGAAAACTCCTGATAGGAGGAGCTGTATGTGTGAACGCAAACAGCCACATTTTTCACTCTGACTTCATTACGTTTTCTGTTTGTCAGTATGGTCTTCTCTGCTCTTTTGTTGACATTGTGATTCCACTGTAATACACATAGCATTGATACTGTAAATAGGAAACTTATTGGGATGCAGAAAAACTCTTTGAATTTGCAGACTTTTTCAAATCATGACTTTACTTTCCACACACAAAGATAAACACATACACACTTTCCCTTTGTAAAGCATGACTTAATTTACATCTCTCTCTCTCTCTTTCTCTCTGACATACACACAGGTCCAGATGCAGCCTTCAGGCTCAGTGTAATCACCACTCTTCCTGCTCTCCTGCTCTGTGGTTATTAATCAAAGCAGATGACAGCTCAAATAACCAGATCAGAGCCCACAATTAAAAGCCAGGAAGCATCCTGATTGGCCAGCACTGCCTCAAATCCAAGGGTCAAATGTTAATCCCCTCAAAAAAAATGGGGGAGAGGCGGCAAAAATGTTTGAAGGAATAGGTTCACCGGTGGCCCAGTGGTTAGTTCATGTGCCCCATGTACAGAGGCACATTTGGTACACAGGTATACAACGTAGCACGGGGAGAAACATAAACAAAAGGAAGAAACACATAGATAATGAAAGAAGCCAGTCAGCATGGAAGCTTATTAAGAGCTTAAATAGTTGAGGGAACAAAACTCCAACTACCAAAATACACTACAAAAAGCTGGGCCGTCAGAATCGAACTAAACCAAAAACCATGACAAAAAAAAATGAGATACCAAGTGTGCATATGCTAGTGTGCGCGTGTTTTAAAGACTTAGGGTAACTTAAGAGGAGCAGAAAGCTGACCAGTAATGTTTTTCATGTGACCACAAAAAAACATCCTGCAGACATTACACACACTTACTGACGTGTGTGTGTGTCTGTCTGTGTGTGTGTGTGTGTGTGTGTGTGTGTGTGTGTGTGTGTGTGTGTGTGTGTGTGTGTGTGTGTGTGTGTGTGTGTGTGTGTGTGTGTGTGTGTGTGTGTGTGTTCTTTACCTGACTGGTGGCTCCATGGTAGAATAGTGTCCGTGTCGGTACAAGGCTCCATGGGAAAGTGTGTCGATGAAGCAGAGTAGCCAGTCAGGTCAGACTAACATCACATCCACCAACCTGTCAGAAGAAAGAAACCTTTATTACATTTCAGTTATCATCAAACACCTATTCAACATTTCATCATGACTGTGCAGGAAAAAAACTGGAACAATTCCATGATGGTGTTGCTCATCAGTGTGATTTTACTCCTGACTCAAAAACAGCTTTGAGTTCAGAAGTGAGTGAAGACATTTTACTGGAAAGTAACCTACTTCAAAACCACAAGCTGATAAGTGGTCACACTGTAAGAACCCGCCATCACTGCAGAAAACATACCTCAAAACATCTGGTACAAAAAGCTGCAGCGACTCAACATATTAAAGGATTTGAAATATACCCCAAATGTCAGAGAGGGGATATAGATTTATAAATATGTAGAAAATGAAACCAAACGTTTTAGAATATTCAAATGAATTAAAGTGATTTCATTACCAAATACCGTATTGGTCCATATGTGAGACAGGGCTATTTTTCCCTTGAAATACATGTGAATGAGGTGAGATCTTCCTATAGTTGGGATCTAGACTTTAAGGTGCTAATATACGTTCACAACAGTATATGTGCCACTTATAGCGAGTGCACTGCTCTTGACGGAGGCCAGCCATCATTTTAAGTTCCAGGGCCAGACAATGTGATCATTCGGAGTAAAGTGGCTCAAAAGTAGGTCAGGTTAAAAGAAAGCCGAGGTGGAGTTGTGATACCAATTTTAAGAAAATTTTAATCAAAGTATAAATACAAAGTATTAAGAGAACTGCAGGGAAGCAAAGTTGGCAAATTAAAGTTGTTTATGAACAAACCGGTTAGAGAATTAAGAGTAATTAACCTATATAACCTACCCTACCATAACATACATACGTATTTCCATACACATTTTCAAATAGACAATAGGATCTCCCCATGACATCCCCTTAAGAAGTCCACAAAGACCCTTTAAGGCTCAGATAACTGGCCCATGAGGCTTTGAATTAGCTACATCTTCAGCTCTGTGTTGATGTCAGTGTTTGTGGCTTGTCAAGAGATAAGTGGAGCAGTGTGGTGGACAGTTGGAGCCCCACCCCTCCTCGCCCCATCACACACAGAGACTTTTTATTTGACAGCACAGAGCTCCTTAAAGGAGTCTTTATTTAGTGAAGGAGGCTGACATCTGAAGAGTGAGTTAATATTCACACCATGAGAGAAAAGAGCAGGGTCAGGCACAGACCACCAGTTTGTGGAGTCTGAGTAGAGATACCACAGCTCTTCACACAGAAAGACAATTTATAAAATAAAAAAATTAGCACTGAGTCAAGAAGGAGGGCTTCTTGCCAGTTAAGGTCCTTAAACAATTCATGATGTTGAACACTCACATTTAACACAGAAACAAGATAGTCATAGTTATTCAAAAGCAGCAATTCAAACTTATAACAACCGAAAATGGTGTGATTCATTGATAACTCCACTTTGTGCAGCATAACAAGCAATCAACATGGTTTCATTGTTCTCGAAAAAACAACATAAAATACTGGGGGAGTGCTTTAACTGCTTTTTCTTCTTCTTTGTTTTTAAGACTTCTTTTGGGGCTTCTTATGTCTTTATTAGACAGACAGAGAGTATTAGATAGTGGGAAATCAGGATAAGAGTGAGTGGGGGATGACGTGCAGTAAAAGAACCACAGGTGAAGTGGGATCTGAACCTGGGCTGCCTGCTTTGAGGACTGTAGCCTCCGTATATGGGGCACGCAAACTAACCACTAGGTCACCTGCATCCTCATTTTAACCGCTTTAAACTTCAATTAAATCAAGCAGATGAAAGACTTGAATGTTAGAAATGTAAATCAAAATCAATAAATTATGAGTGTTATCAAACAACATTTTCCATGCAACTTGAAAATGTGTAAAAAAAAAATTATTTAATCAACATGTTATCTATAAACTACTTACGAAATAATTTAATTAATTCAAGTTTGACAATCCTAGGCTATTAGGTAAGGGTAGGGTTTTAAGTTTATGACATATAGTACTTGGACTGACAAAAGTGCTAAATGTTTTATAGTAGCCTACAAGTTCTACCGCTGCCCCAAATGTCTATCACGACCCAAAATACTAGCACTGGGCAAGCCTTACTGATGCACCGATTGGGATGGATTACAATATCAGGGCCAATTTAGATACCAATGTTTTATTCATGACTTCTTTGTTATTCTTTGTGTCACTCTTTCAAATGAGTTATGAGATGTATTTAAATCATTACTAGTCTCTTCTCTTGAATTGTCACTGGAACAAGACTTACAAACTGCATATTGAAGATGTATTCTTTTGCCCAATAAAAAACATCTTCTCTGGATGGGCAGTGAGGTAGAGTAGCTTGTTAACATTAAATTGATGCAACAAAACACAAACACATCGCCTACTGTCATTGGTGAAATCAGGGCAATTATTGGCCAGCATCAATATTAAACCAGAGTTTCCCTGTAGAGTTTGTCTAGGGGCGATCCAAGAGGAAACTTTTTTGGCCCATCCTCTGGAGAACAGGAACATTCAGAGAGAATTATGCTTTGACATGATAATGTTTACAAATCTCACTAGTCAGGACCAAAGTCAAATGGAGACCAGCTGACTGAAACTGACATTGAGGGTAACAGAGGAAGAGGATACAATTTCTCCCTTTAGGTTGAAGGTCAAAGTCAACAGTGGGCACCAGCTCTTTGTGTGGGTCTGTGGAACATGTACTCTAGATAGCCTGGAAAACTCTGTTGATGAGTGGACAAGTAGACAAGTGTGTGTATTTTGTGCATGGGACACAGAGTGTGTGTTTGGCTCCACCCTATGGGAGGAAATACGACAGCAGTGGGGATCCAGCCGCTGAGTTATTATAGAACAGACGAGGAGAAAATAGATGTCCGAAAACGGGGGCTGAGAGCGGTCATGAGGTTGGCGAAAAAACAGCTGCTGCTTCTCTGTCCAATACACACACACATAAAAACACACACCCTCGTTTGTGGATGGTCAGGCGTTGCCAAGAAAAAGAGACAGGCGAAGGGAAAAAAACAGACCCTACTCTCCCACACACGAGGATGAACTGAAGTCAAGCAGCTCTGCTTTCTATCTATTTTTTTATTCGACCAATGAGTAATACTAACAGCTGAGTGGAAAGAGAAAAACACAGCAAATGCAAAAGTTTTACCCCTGAATGGGAGGAAATGCTTTGGGTAAAACATAAATTACGCAATTACTGTGCAAAGAGAAAAGTGCAGCACTGAAAAGCCATCTAGAGAGCACAGAATCGCATTATCATCAAGAGAGCAGAGAAGAACATAGTGATGAAAATAAAACACTATACAGGTAGTTTAATCACGTGCATGGAGATCAAAACAGTCGCTTGCAGTTAATGGTGGTGCACCAATCACAGGAAAAAAACATCACCACCCCCTCCCACCAGCTCCAGGTGCATTCTCCTGATTAGATCCTTAGTTCTTATGTCACTCAGACTTTCTGTGGAAAAATTACCAGGGAGTTGCAGGAGAAACTCTGGATAAAGTTACAGTGAAAAAATTCTGCTTTGTTCATTCACATATGCGGCTCACCTGAAAACTTCAGGAGTTGAAAGCACTATATTGTATATGTGAACGCAAACAGCTATTTTTTTTTGCAAGGACTTCACCCAGAGTTTCTCCTGCCAGGCCCCCAGTATTTTTTCCTGATGTGAGAACGCCGCAGGATATTCTCCAGAGAATTCACCTCAAGCCAATAGGAGGGGGAGTATACGACGCTATAATGAGCACATGTAACATATACAAAGTTTTCATTTAGTGAATTGTGTTCTACTGTTTCCTCGTGCAGTGTATGCTGTGCGATTTAGACAAAACTTCAAACATGGAGCTTTCCTTTGTGTACTATACCTTCAGTTTTTCGGACACTGGGCTGTAGCTTAAATATTAGGCTGAGGGCAAACATTATTAATGTTGCTGCCAGCGCAAAAAAAAATTGTGGTAGAGGACATAGGGCCTTAAACAATGGTATAAGAAAGTTTATGTTCAACATGAGAAGTAGTACTACAATCACTGCATTTAAGGAGAAGACCTAAGAGCAGACGTGTCTCTCTCTGATCACATGCAGTGCAGATTATGCATTAAATGAAACTTGCAACACAAACTTGAGTGATCATCCACTAGTTGATCAATATTAGATAGCAATTACACAGAGATAAAAAGGCAAAAAAATGGTTTGCAATTATACTTAGGCTGATGTAACAGGGACCAAACCAATGCGGAGTGCAGCCTGTGGACGTATGTACATGTGCTCAACCAACCGACCAATTTTGCACTTTTAAACATTTCCACAATTTAGAATTCAAATATAGTTATAGTTTTCAAAACATTACCAAAGACAGGCTTGCATTCTTTTGAAATACAATATACTCCAATGTGTTTGTGGGGAAAGTTGTCCATTCATCCAATTCTGCACGCTAACAGCAGTCTCTAAATTAGTGGGGGAAAGCAACAGATATTAATGGTGGCCGATAGAGTTGACAATTTCCCAGAGTTCTTTGGAGTTTCTATTCTAGTCCAGCCCTCAGTACAACCTCCCCATCATCGCTCTGGGCTGTTTACACTCTGAAACACATCAACCAGTTATTTAAAGGAAGCAGAGGGAACGTCTGCCACACCACACTGACCTCATCTTTACTCCACATTTCTAGAGCTCCTCTCACAATCTCACTGGAGTGTATAATAAAGATTACAATCTGATAGCTCTATAACATGACGACGGCCAACTTGATGATATCACTTCAATTCAACATCATTAGCACATAACCAGCTGAAAGCTATTGTGTTATGACCTGCAGTACAAGTTCAACCAGATTTTCTGTCAGCATTTAAAAACAAACACACATGGCCTTTAAGTTAATGCAGAGACATATGTTCTAGACTTTTTGATGATTTTATTTTCATGAAGTAAACATGATCATATCTTTTCTCTGGACCTACGAAATCGTACAGTGATACTCTTATTTGGCACTATTATCAAGTGGTTTTATTACTTTTAAAGTAAAATATCAGCAACTTATCGTTTTGGCATGTAAGCTCAGAAACTGCAGTTGGCACAGTACCGTCTGTTTTGAAGCTGCTCTGACGCGGTCCATGGTTAAAATGTAAATTCCAATGTCTGAGCGACGTGTCAGACGAAGGCGTGAAACCACAGGGTGAAGGGAAAGCTGTGAAACCAGTCCTCCTCACGACAGGCAGGCCTAGGTTTGCAGGCAGAAATGGTACATAAACACTCAGCAGAGGCCAAGTGCACAAACAATGTTCAGCAGCTTGAAGAGTGACACTGCAAAGTTTAGTCTATTGAATAATACAGATGGATGATTGTCAGCTATTTTGATAAAAAGTTCTGGTTTAAGATTCTCAGATTAAGGAGTGTTGCTTTTTTTCCTCATTGAGCTCTCGGGAATTGTGATAATATTTTTTATTTTCGTAAAACTGTACTTTCACTGCTATGTCCTATGGGCAAGTTACAAAAACACTTCAAAAACACTCCAAAAGTTTGGATTGTGTGCATTGTATGCAACATTAATGTCCTTTACCAGTCTCCTAGTAAATTAGAAAATGTTTTAGGCTGACCACAAGTCACATTACTGTAGTCCTTAATTCAGATTTTCTCTTTCTCTTAAAGACTTTGTAAATATTTAAATCCATATAAAAATGAGAATTAGATTTCCTGATTAAGGTTAATTAATTTTTTTATACATTGTACAACCTTAGAGGAAATTGTGAAATCCTTTTCTCCAGCATTTGTCTTTAATTACACCATTAGTTTGTTTGTTCCCATCAGTAAAGGTTTCAGGACACAGGTTGGGTCCAATATGTGAAACATGTTGTCCCCACCAGCAGTCAGGTGTTACCATGCCTTAGAGAACCAACAAATCATTTTATTTCCTCCACATTGTTTCAGTTTAAAGCCCAAAAGGAGCTTAAAACAGAGGAGGCTTCACTTGATGTTTTGTATCTCAATCATTTTATTGTCTGCAGCTAGCATGTGTGTGAGTGTGTGTGGCTGCAGGGTTGCAAGGCGGGCTGGACGCTGGCAGGAAGTGGAAGCGAAGCATTCAGATTCTGATCGCAGCAGTTAAAGCCGGCGGCTTTCCCAAAACCAACAGACGAAGACGAGAGCAGGGGGACGAGTGTGGAGGCTGGGAGGAGAGCCTAATGCCATCAAAGTCAACCAGCAGCCAGAGCTAATTGAAATTAAAGACCAGGAACATGGGCAGGGAGGGAGGGAACGGCCCTGACATTACAGAAGCTCAGGCGGAGTGGGAACACTCAGCAACGGGGCTGATTTTCCTCCTGGCTGCAGACTACAGAATTTAAAACCAACAATTGATGCCTGCAGTTTGGTCTGAAAACCAGACACACTCCAAATGGTGGCCAACAGAAACAGATTCAGTGGAATAATAACATCTGTAAACATTTCTATAATACACACCATCTTTGTGTCAAAACAAACATCTGGAAGACTTTAGTGGCCCCTGGAAACTGGACTGCAGGTTTTTTTCACTATTACAACTTACAATATTTAGAAAAGGGTTATGTGATTCAAACTGAGGAGACAAGAACATGAAGGGTCTACAAATTGAGGGCAAAAGTTAATAACAAATAAACATGTGACTACAGCATTTAGGATTATACTCAGACTTTCTGAACATGCCTGACTAAAAAAGTCCTGAATTCTGCTAAAACAGAGATTCGAGCCATGCTTTCTTGTTGTTTCGAAGTAAATGTACTTGAGCTTGTATAGCGCTTTTCTAGTCTTCTGACTACTCAAACGCTTTTACACTTCAGGTCACACCTAGCAATTCACGCCCTGATGGCAGAGGCTGCAATGTAAAGTGCCCATTAGTATTAGGGGGGGATTTCCTGAGGTAAGATGTGACGTAAATAAACAATGCAGAAATAGCGGCCGTGGCAACAGAGTCCGCTACACAACGCTATAATGAGAATATTTGCCTTAATATCAATGCTATGTGTAATCCAATGGAATGACAAAATCCACAAAAGAGTGGAGAACATACTGAGGAACAGAAAACACAATGCAGCCGTTTAATTACGTGCACAGAGATCGTAGTGATCGCGTGCAGACACTTTAGGCAGTCACTGAGTAGAGTATATGCTGCTGCATTCTCACATCAGCTCACTCGGATTTTCTGCGGATAAAATACTGGGGGTCTGGCAGGATAAACTCCGGGTAAAATCTGCACGAAAAATGCGGCTGTTTGCGTTCACACATACCCTAATGTCCCTCCGGGTAGCCTAATCTCCGGAGTTTTTCAGGAGATTTCTGTACGTGTGAAAAGGGTTATTGAGTGCAGAGCTTCATGATAAATTCATCTACACACAGCAGCCATATCACCTCAGAAAGGAAAACTAAAACAGTTGTTGGGTCGGATAGAGCGGAAACAAGTTTTAAGAAAAAGAAAGTAAGTCAAGTTTTCATATTCCAGATTTTCTTCTTTACAGCGTAAGGATTGAGAGTCTAGGAAGAGTCATTACATGAAGTGCTACTTAACAACAAAAAAACAAGATCGATCATTTTTGGGATAAGTTAGAGAAAATCATTGATCAGAGGTTTATAACCACTAAACAGAACACAAAACATCAACTTCTAAAAAGTCTAGTTGACCATTGGGAAAATCTGTACAGTGTCAGTTTTTCTCTCACAAAAATCAGTCAGACCCTTTAATCCAGGTAGGGACGAGACAGCTCTGTCTTGGTGAGCTGACAGGGGTTCAGGTCTCTGAGGTTAGGGGTCAGGATTTACGTCAGGGGCCACCGTCACTTCAGAGAGATCACTGCACCTAGCGGGCAGGATTACCGAAGGAGGAAAAGTAAATCCCCCAAAGGAATGAAGAAGGATCTCTGTACAACCAGAATGTCTGAAGGTACCTCCATGTCATTCTAAATCTTCAAATGTAGAAACTACAGAGAGCAAGCATTGTTATGGCATGTTAAGATTAATGCAGTCATGTTTCCTGTTGTCACATGACTACACAAAATCACAAGTGGCAAAAAATAATCACAATTTCAGGGCAAAGAACACAGTGCTGACTGGCAATAGAGCCTGGGAGAGCGTGAAGCCCCAACAGACTTCATCCGTTCATGTCCTCCATTAAAATCAGGGATTTTTTTTCTTCGCAAGAACAGAGCCACTGTGGTGGGTTGATCTGAATTATTCACTGGGATGGGCTGCGTGTATTTAAAGCCAAGATCAATACCATTAAAGGACAACTGGAGCCACTGGAGCCGGTGAACATTGAGGCTGCTTCGACCTTCAACTGAAGTCAGACAGAGTGAAGGAGGTATTACTGGAAGAACTGTTTGATTATCTGCAACAATACAAATGCACTGTGAAAGTATTTCACAACTGTATCATGTAAAAAAGTTTAAGCTGGTAAACTGTGCAATGTCTTGTAAGTGCATTACACTCAGGGGCTGATTTTGTTTCGGTAAAAGGGGGTCTGTTTAAATTTAAAGCCACCGTGAGGAGCTGGTAATAAAACACACTAAAATCAACTCTGGTGACTCTATATGACCAATGCATATGTAAAAACGACCATCAAAGACCATCTGATTATTTTTATTTAATTAGTGGTAAAAATCATATGAAGCTTTGCTGCTTTTCCTTGAATTTTCTTCAACTGAATATATTTCAGTATGGGCTTGTTGCTGGACTAAACACAACATATAGTGCTTTCACAGTTTTAATAAACTCCTGAACAACTCTTAAAGTTTTCGATAGCCTGCATGTGTGGACGCACACAGCAGAAGTTTTTGCTCTGACCTTAACAGGAGTTTCTCCTGCCGTTCCCCTATTATTTTTCATGCAGAAAGTCTTAGTAAGCTGATTTGAAAATGCAGCAGGATATTATCAGGAGAATTCACCTCAAGCAAGTGAGAGGGTTTGGTTAGGTCTATTCCCTGCCATCGGTGCAATAGAGGGTATGAATGCAACTGCTACTATCTCCATGCATGTTATTAACCTGCTTCATTAAATTTTCTGTTTGCTAGTATGTTCTTCACTCTTTTGTTGATATTGTGTTTCTGCGAAACTACCCATAGCAATAATATAAAGACAAGTATTCCCATTATAGCATCATATAGCGGACTCTGTTGCTTCGTCCACATTGTTTTTTTTACGTCATGTGTTTCCTCAGGAGATGCACCATCCCCCTCCTGCTGACCGGGATAGTCTTCCGCTGTGTTCTCTTGAAATGTTTAGCAGTACTACATATGGGAAAACAGCTAGAGTAGGAAACTTTGTTGTGTGGAGAAATTACATGCATTTACACTATATTAGCATTTTATAGACTAAACAATAGTCTGTAGTTTAAATCAAAAGACATGTGTTGCCTTGAATCCATTCATGAAAGAATGTTCAAATAATTTAAGAACAATAAATTGTTCCTTTTTACATTTAAAAAATCTTTCTTCCAGAGCTTTTACCAAAAAAACATTAATGCCTAAAAAACTGTTTGACACAAATCACTGCTGCTGCTGAATCTACAAGTTCTCACTACGAAAGTCTTTACAGTAAAGGAGAGGCCTGCTGCTTTGGACTGCATTTACTTTTCGACATTAAACAGATTTCTGAGAGCAGGTTTAAATTGTAGATTTATTCTCAAGAAACAAACGTCTTCCTGAAGCAGTTTCACCTTTGCCACACATCAATGCAGGATATAAAATATCTCTGCAGGGATGGAGGGGGAGGTGGTGGAGGTAGAGGAGGCAAAGAATCGTCTCTGTGTGTGCTCGGCTCCCATTTACTGCCTTTATTTATCTGCTGTGCTGCAGCAAATAGGCTGGACGTACGGAGGAGGAAGAGGAGGAGGAGGAGGAGAGGGGTGGATTGCATGTTTTCCTCCCCAGCTCAGCCACTCTGTCTCCAGCTGCCAAGGGTAGAGGAGGAGGGAGTGAGGTAGACAGAGGAGAGCGCTGGAGATGTGAAACCTGATCTCCTTCCCTACCTCCCCCCTTCATCCCTCCTCCTCCTCCTCCACCACTGCCACCTCGCCAGAGAGCCTCCGAGACTGCCTGCGTAATCTGATCCTCAGACTCTGAGACTGGAAACACACTCCAAAAGAGGGAGAGGTGGAGAAGGGAAGAAAAGAAAAGAAAAAAATGGAGGAAAGAAAGGGGGAGGGGGAAGAGAGGGATAGAAATAGAGCAGAGGAAAGAGAGAGATCCCCAAGCTCAGCCTCCAAGACTGGAAACCCTCCCAGGAGATAGAAAAATTAGAAATAGACTGGGAAGAGGAGGGAGACAAGGGAAAAAAAGAACAGAGGTGGAAAAAGAGAAGGGAAAAGCAAGAGACATGCGTTTGTGAACTGTTTCTACATAAGATACTCTTATCAGGTTCAAAAGAAACACATACATAATTGAAACGTTGGAAAATAGAAAATATGTTTGCTAAAATCAAGTTAATGCAAACACTGGTTTGAATAAAAGGGCCAAAAAAGTAAAATAGAGAAGATGTATTTTGAAAAACAGAAAAGGATCCAGAAAATAAAAAGAAGAAAATGAGAGTGAGGGTGGAGGAGAAATACATGTCCACACATAAAGTGTTGATATTTAAGTCAGTGTTGTTACTTTGTGTCCAATCTCGGAACCCTTCAGCAATCATCGTCTCTCACCGCCTGATAGACGGTATGTCTCTGGAAATGAATATTCCAAAAAATGAAAATGATTTTCTCAAGATTAATCACAATAAATGCGGATTTAGTTTTCCAAAAAAACACAACATCAAGGTGTAGTTCTGTAAAAAGTTAACATGCACGCTTTGTCAGGTCTGTCCTCAAGAGGAGGATGTTGGATCAGTCATTTCTGATGTGTTTCACGTAGTCAGGAAATCTAAATGCTAATTGGCTTTAACAACGTCAAGCAGATTCGTGGCTCTAGTTGAAATGTTTGATCTGCTGTATAATTGATTGTCAGCCGCACTTTTATTCAGATATCTGTTCATAGAGGTCAATAAATCAGGTAGATTACCGATAGGGAGTTGGTAAGTCAGTAGCACGTAACGTTCCACGTTCTTTTTGCTACACAAGACTGTTTTGCATACACCAAAGCCTGCTGATACGTAATTGGACAATACAGCTCAGACTACAAATAGAAACCTGAACACTTCCCATGCTGAGATTGTAGTACCCCGTGTAAAGATTCTACATTTCTATCTGTAAATGGAGATCACTTTGTGTCAAACAAAGCTTCGTCTTTCCTTCTTTCACCCTGCCTGCGTTTATTATGAACCAGTAGATGGTTGCGTTTCAATCTGTAGTGTAACGTTTACAACAATTCCCCACAGCCTGCTGTAGTCTGTAGTTGTCAACTTAGCCAAACAAACTCTTTCATACAGCGCAGTGTCACACAAAACACGCTACAGGAGAAGTCAGTGACACACACACACACATCTGCTAAATGAATATTGTGCATTATGTTATGTGTTCACTATTGTCAAAGCTCATATAAAAAATATATAGTTTTGGTAGATTACAACAAATGTAAACAAAATATAGAAATGTATAAAAACAACCTTATATAATAAAAGCAAATAAATCAAAAATAATTGACTATGCTTTTGAGGTAGTGGTGATGTTACATGACAAAACCAACACAAAATGGCATGAGGCACACTAGTCGTTTCAATTCTTGTTTTCTTGTTAGAACACACACTACAGCATTCAAGAGAGGGGAACACAGCTTTACTCGCTAATGTTTATTTTATTCAAAAACAAGCCACTACTTCTCGGCCTGACTCAACCAGCATTAACTGGTCTTTTCATGGAGATTGAATTGGTTCCAGTACAGAGGTCAGGATTGGACAAGGCCTGGTGTCATTTTATAAGAATAGGAACAGGGTTAAAACAGACACACACACATACACACAGTATAGACTCAGTGACACCACAGACTAATCACAGCCTGATATACAATCAGAGGGTGAAAGAGATAACACAGCGTCTGTGTCCTTAGTAAGAGTGATTGACAGATTAGAACTGAGAAGAAAGAGGCGGGAGATATATTTTAACCTTTGAACGTCCCTGTAGACACAAAGAGTGACGCTAGGACAGGAGACTGGAACTCTTTGATGAGGAGGACAGTTTATCATTTCAATGTCAGTGATCAAAATAGGCATAAAAACGTGGTGACTTGTTGTGCCCAGTTGCTGCTTCATGTCTGTAGCAAAGAAACAAAACAAAAAAGAGCCCAGAATGTAAAAATAGATGAAGAATTATCTTCAGCATTAATTAATTTTTTTAAATGGTGAATGTTGAAAATTAATGTGTTTTTCTTCAGAAATACAAAAACATGACCAACAGCAGTTTGTCTATGTAAACAAACATCTGAATTGATTGACTGATTGGTAAATTAAGAAAAAATTGGCCAAATATGGTATGATAAATGATGACAATTAATTAATGAATCCAAAAAAAATCTGATGATTGATCAACAGAAGAATAATTGTTGCTCGCAGCCTTTAAGAGAATATCTTTGAGTTTTGGGCCGTTTATCTAGAAAACAAGTAGACCTGTCAAAACATTCTCTTGAATCTTTTACTTTTTCTGTTTTAGCCAATATACGAAACACATGTTTGAAATATCTCACAATGATTGTTGAGTAAATGAAAAGAAATGCCTGCAGTCCTATTTTGCTCAGCACAACCTTGTGTGTTGTGGTAAACAGGTTTGATGAAAAGGAGCACAAGTCATAAAACTCATTTGTTCTGCTCTGCATTGAAGGAGGCATTGCAACTTTTCATTTTATTTTCACATTTTCTGAAACAATACCTCCTTAGATTTGTCTACCTCCGTCTCCAGTTGTGGCCTAGCTGGCTCGCCCACTGTCAGTCTCTCTCGTTGTTTCAGTAAGAGAGATCCTGGGCTTGACTGAGGAATGTACAGCTGTCTGGCATATGGATAATACTAGAATTTAATTTCTAACACCGCCTCCCCCCTTAAAGCCCGTTTTCACCCTCCCCCTCTCTCCCTCATGGGAAAGGAGGAGAGGAAATGTGTGTTTGCATGGACTGCAAATGTGTTTGAGTTTTTAATGTCTCTCTGTTTAAGAGTTACAAGACTGAAACCCGTTTCAGAGGTTTGTAAACTTAACATTATGCTACTCCAGCCGTACAGAATAAGTTATAGTCCTTGATATATTTTAATGTTAGACAGAATAATTCATATAGTCTGTAGCTTTATTTTTATTCATTAATTAATTATCATAACAGTACAAGTTAAGCAATAATTGTCCCTGTGCAAAGATTGTGTTCTACTTCTGGTGATAAGTTTCTTACTAAAACAAGTTATAACAGTACCCTTACTTCTTTGGGTAGCGCTGGGGACATATAGTAAGTATAGTATAGTCTTTCTGAGCTAATGAAAGGCTTCAAGAGCCAGAGTTAATCCAATCTTGTGATTCAAATCAAGTTCCAAAGTCATTTTAGAACAAATCTCCATCTTTAAATAATGCTTGTTGAGGAAGCTGAAATGAGTATGAATATCACACTTGATTTAAGCACATATTCAAACTGACTCGTACTATAAGTGATGATGGAAACTTTGTAAGGAAGTACGATAGACCTTGAAGCAGTCTAAATGCACTTGAATGTCAAGAAAAATTCAGACAGCCGGAAAAGGTCAAACCAGAAAACAAAATAAAAGAATCCGAGAGCTTAATGTATCCTTCAGCTTCAGGTTAATCAGTGAGCAGCCATGTTCATTAACACCACCTTCAAAAAATAACAAAAGCCACAATATTTAGCAGTTTGAGTTTGTATACTACTGAGTTTACTATCATAGACAAACGTATCATCTCCAGAAATGTGTTTCTGTTCAGACTGAGCAACATGTCAACACAGGATTCACTTTAAAGTGAATAAAAACAGGAACTGTACCAATGATGCTTTCCTTATCAGCTCGGTAATGTGAGAAGCCTGCTTTATAAGGAGCTTCAGTCATCAGTGACAAACAGCACTGTAACAACAGTAACAACAATGCTGACGTGACATTTGTTTGGCTGCTCATTAATATTTAAAGAAAAACTCATTTGACATAAAATGAACAAACTTGGTCCTGATTATTATCCTGTTGTTAGCGTTAATCAAAACTGGGGCTGCAATCCTTTTTTTTTGTTGTTAACAAACCTGTTTATTATTGTCCTTATTGTTTAACACGTTTTTGGCCTATAAATGTTAGACAATGGTGAAATATTTTAATCAGTATTTCCCAAAGCCCCAGAAAACATCCTTAAATTACTGCTTTTTCCATAAATCAAAAGATTTTCATTTTGCTTATTATAAGAGGGACAGAAAGAAATACATTTAACAAGCTGCAATCAGGGAATTTTGATATCATTACAAACTTGTATTAGTTAACCTAACAATTGATCACTAATTTAACAACTGAACTGTTGGTCAGACAAAACAATTCACCTGAAGACATCAAGTTTGAAGCTTTGATTGACTCTGAAACTATTTATTTAATTCATGTTTTATGGACTGAATGATACAATTACGAACATGGAACAACTCACCGTCTAGAGCTTTATGTTTATGTAAGAGCTAAATAAATAAACTATATCTTACTGAGGTGTTTTTATTAACTTAAGTGAAATTACAAACATTAGATCTGGAGATTAATGAAGCCATGCAGGCATCATTATTACGTATAAACAGAGTAAGAATAAAAAAGCCTCCACTCATATTTAAAAAAAGAAGAGTGAAAAACAGCTACAAGATTTAGACAAACAGCTGCAACATTACAACACGATGAAACATGTGTTGTTGATGTGAGAACAAACAGGAATCATTTATGTTAATTCAAAGTTAGCTCTTAGAAAAACTGCTAACCTGAAGTTAACGTTAACAAATTAGTTCGTATCAGATAACTTTAGCAGGCAATGTGTTGCTATTGACCAGACACTTGATAACAAATTGTAAGTTTCAAAGGTTCAAGCTTTACTATAATTACAGACGAGCTATGTAAACTATGCAGCAAACTTAGCTAACCGAGGAATGTAGCTAACAGTAAATATCTCCTCCAAAACAAACTAAACGGAAACAAAAACATCGCTTGCATCAGCAAATACACTATTTTTTTCAGATATTTATCGATATTTGTTGATGTTTGTGTTAAACTGTGTTTCAAAATAGTAAACACATTTTAACTTTTTACTGTTGCAGAGGTGAAGCAAACTTTTTCCACGACAGCAACCAGAAGGGTCCGTCTATATCATGGCGCCAACACACTTACGAAAAAATCTCTTCACTGTATTTTTTTGTGACATATTTTCACGATATACATATATAATTACTAACATAAAATATATACAAAGACAATGTACTTTGAACATGAGAAGAAATTCAAGAGTAAAATAAAAACAGTTTTTTTTTAACTTGATTAATCGTAAACACGAAGGAGTCTAACGCTGGGACTGTGTTTACCTCAGCAGTTAGACGGAGCCCAAAAAGTCCGACTCAGACCCGCTGGCTGGAAATGAAGTTTGGGATTATTCTACTTTACCTCTCTTTCTTTACTTTCTCCCGCAGACGTGGCACTCCATTTGATTTAATTTCATCGTAGTTTTTCAAATCCACATTCCCACCAGAATAAAAGGACAATAAAGTGTAATATCCCAGCGTTTTCTCTGTATATTCTCAGCGTCGTACCGCCTCGACTCCCCGCTCACTCGGTCTGTGGTTTCGCCGTTTGATGATGGAGGGGAGCAAATACCAGCCTAACAAAGATCGTCTGTGCCTGAAGCGATGGGTAACTCAGTGTCTCGACACAAATCGCCGAACTTCCGGTAAAGCACTTTGAGGTTACAGCATGCGTCTGCCTTTTCCCCTTTCAGGTATTTTTTTAATGGCTTTACATTAAAATTGTCTTTCTAATTTAAAGAAGCGTTGAGGCTGCAGTTACAGCTGAGATGACTAAGAGTATACTTTCAGAGGACTATTATCATTCTACTCAGTTTAGACTCGCAATTTTACAACTACCGGTATACAGTCTATTAAAAGGAATATAATTTGCCAATTTTATAGGCTGTGTTCAGTAGGCTATTTGATGAATATTGATTATTTATTAATGAAAAACAAAGTTTCCAGGATTCCAGATTCAAAAGTCATTCCTAATCATTAAAATAATACAATAATGGACACATTATTAAACGTCTAAATAATAAAACCCAAGGCATTTCTTTTTTTTATAGAGAATGTGTTGGCTGTGAGATTAAAAAGGAAATCCAGACAGTGTTTTACAGAACTTCCTAAGTGACTCTTGGAGTTTTCTGGTTAGTTTTTGGTCTCCTGACACAGACGTAGAGTGGGAGCTCTTTCTATTCACGTCTTTGTTTCAAATCAGTGTCGCGTTGTTTAGTCCTGCAGAGACCTGTGAGCTTTAATTTTGAAGTCAAGTACTAAGAGAGTCTCAGGCGCCCACTGCTGTTGGTCAAGACCACATGACGCCCACCAGAAAACAGTAATAACGACAATAAAAAACAAGTTAAAAACAGAGAATCATAAAATAGACACATAAAACTTCCTCTTTTAAGGTCATGACCTGTGTTATGTTTATGATGACACAAGCTGCAAGAGCTAAATTCAGGGGGAAAAGGAAATTACTGTAAATGTTTTGAAACTGATGGATGAGTCAAACTAACAAAAGAAAGGGAGGATAATTCTGAGTGAAATAAGAAAAGCCACAATCCTTCATTGAATCAAGAATCATATTGCAGGATTCACTCTAAGCGTTGTACTATTGTGACAGTATATCTAACCATGTCCTTAATTTTACACTGTTTTTTTTTTTTTTTTTTTTTAATAATCCAGAATGAAAATAACCTTATATTGTTGTCCTCTAACGTCTCTCAAATGGGAGCTGGACCGGATCATTCATATAAAAGAGGATGATCTTCACATTTTGATATTACTCAACAACCTGAAATATGTAGGCTATTATTCTAAGGCCCTATTCTTTTTTTTATTAAAGTTTTAAGTTTAACTTTGCAGCATTTTTCCTGCAAAACAGAAGAATTTTGAACAGACAAAAAAAACGAAAGATGAAATGTGTCAGGTATTTGAAGTGCTCAATTTATTCAACTTTCAACACATATATTCTTCAAATATTTAAAAAGCTGTTAAACAAATGTAGTGAAGTAGCAACAACCAACAGGGTCTCATTGTTACTTCAGCTTTTTAGTCATAATGTGACGTTAATAAAGTTTTCACTTACAGATCATTAAAACCAGTCCAAAGTCTTAGAACATTGTTAAACTACACCTCTCGTTTCCTAACTAATTCTGACTCCATCAACATGCCGTGACAAACACTGACAAACGTTCTGCATGCACACATTCACGCTTTGAAAAACTGTATAAAATATTCAAAGTAAAAACTGTACACCAGCACACAGCTGATGAGTCTGTGTGCCGGTCAGACAAACGGATCACATGGATGCCTAAGGCACAAAACCCTGCGGGGAGACGTAACTCAACATTCAACATTCCACACAAAAACTTGTGATGAAGTCATTTGACTTAAAAGAAAAACAATTTTCTTCAACCAAAAGTTCTTCTCCTCCCAATCATCAAGTCTGTTGTATCTGAGACTCTGTTTACACTCTGTTCTTTTCCACTGATAACATGTTTTAAGATTATGTTAAGGCAATTCTTTTGCCTTTATTTGATAGAAAGACCATGATTCACGAGCCTAGAGCAAATAAAGAAAGGTTTAAAATGCACCAGCAAGTTGTCTTTAAAGATGAATTTCTTCTAATGGCCACCAGGGGCTGCTAAAAAAACACAACAGTTGCATTGAGGAGAATGACAAATTCCCCATAATGTTTTTAAACTGACAATTTCACTTCTTCAAGCAAACAGTCTAAAGGCCTGCAGTGTGACAGGAGTAATAAGATGTTGTAAAAAAAAAAAAAAAAAGCCAGTGTAATAAACATTCAAACCCTTACAGTTTAGGAAAGCAACAAACATTAACGGAATAGTTACAAAAAAATGTACCAACTCTCAAAATACATCTTGTGATGCCAAACATTCACAAAAAAAAAAGAAGCTAATTATGTCATGAGCACTGAACGCAGCAGTGATGATATATTAGCTTTTAAATAAATAGCACACGGTCAAAAGAATCAATAAATATGAAATTCAAGGTTATTTCTTGCATAGTAACACCTACTCTAAGTGAACTCAAAGAGGGATTGTTAGTTACAAATCACATCATCAGACACAGTCAACACTCTGCAGCAGCCTCACCTGAACAGGTTCACCTGAAAAATCTGCTCCAAACACATCTTTACTCTGTCGCAGAAAACAAGTCCTTTAAGCTATGAAGCAACAATCAAACTCATAATCTGATCTGCCCTATGACATAGAGAAAGTACGACCTGACTCGTACAATAAATAAAATAAGCATTTTGTCTTATTGTGGCTGGCATACACTCATCAGCTGCTAGCATTGTTTGAAGTCCATTCTAGAAGCTGTGTGAGCTCCTCTCTTTGAGCTCTTTTTGTCTCTTTGTAGTTTTTGTGTCTCATTCAGATCGTTTTTGTCTCTTTGTGGACGGTTTATGCGCCGTGGTCTGAGATGGCTCTTTAAAAGTGAATCGAGGAAACTTTGAAGATGTTTGTGTAGTGGCGGTAAATGTGGCTCTCTAGTTACCTGTTTCTGTTTGTTTGAGTCTCTTTTAAATCAATGTGTTTTTTTTTGTTTATGTCTCTTTGGGGGGAATTTTGCTTATAACAAAAAAATTGATATTTTGTGGTTGCTATGATCTATGAGTCCATAAAGTTCTTGTGTTTGTTTCATGTGTTTGTGCTCATTGATCTCTCTTGTTGTTGTTTTTTGTCTCGGTCTCTTCATATTAATTCAATGTGTCTTTTTAAAATATTATTAATTTTATTTTAAGGAGGGGGTGGGGGGGTTTCTCTTTATTTACATTATGCCATATGTTCTGATTTTCTGTTGCTTTGTAGTTTTGCATTTCTTTTAAATCCTGTTCGTCTCGTTGAAGCCTACATAATGTGGTTTATAACTCCTTTAAAGTTTTTTTTTTTTTGCTTTTGTCTCTTTTAAGCAGTTTCTCTTTGTTGTCAAAGTTTGAACTTTTTTAAAGTTGTTTTGCATCTTTTGAAAAAAATGGCTTATTGTGTCTGTCTTTTTGTTTTTCATTTTGTGTCTCTATATGGTCTTCTCTAGATAGAGGTATTACTGAATCAAATGTACTGGGTTAGGTTTTGGAGTGACCAGGGTCCTCCACAGTACCACGGTGCACTTGGAGTAGTTTTCACACAGGTTCACCTGCTGTGTGAGTGCGGCTTGTGAAAATGGTAACCTGGTCGTGTTACATTCACTGCCATTCTCCCCTCTAACAACATGTCAGACACAGATCAGATAAGGCTTCACTGCTCTAGTTCACTGTAACACAGCTGTAGTCAGACCACTGTAGTCTAGACCACTACCTCATATCTGTCATCAGTAGTCTGAGTTAGGTTCAAAGACTGATCCAGACTGGGAGCAGACACAGTCGTGTCGTCCAATTAAAAAAATCAAAACAAGAAGTGATCAGATATGAATAAAATACTCTTGTTAGTAAAGTGAAAAAAACAAGGTAGCCTTCAAAAGGCCTAAACAAATCTATCTTCAAACAGGCACAGTGCTTAGGAGAGTCGGAGACATCATGGGAACAGTATTCTGGAAACAAACATCCGCTGTGTAATTCACACCTATGGAGTCTCAAGTGTGCCTCTGTAATAATCTTTATTTCTCAGTTTCTTCAAATGTATTTGTACGTTTTCATAATTTAAAAGTAACGTTAAGGAAATAGAAATGGGTTTGGATCTGACAATTTTTCTATTTCCATATTCTGGAAAAAAAAAAAAGAAAAAAAAAAATTAAATGTAATGACAATATTGATTTTTAAAGGTTATCAAAACTACATATTCAAAAACCTCTAAAAGTTGGAGTAATCAAAGATATACAAATAATTATTTAAATCTACTTTTGTTTCTTTATGAGATACATTCTGTCCAAAGACACAGACATGTACAGCAGGGATTAGTCCAAAATAGAAATCATTTAAATTTGATCATTTGGCACACTACAGGCTTCATGAACACTCCTCTGTATTTAAACTGAACAGCACCCGGTCACATCAAACACACCGTCTCTGGAAGGAAACATGAGAAAGACACACTACAGTACATCATGAAGAGGGTTGGAAGGACATCAGAAACAAATCATGACTTTGTTGACATATGAATCATCAGGCAGCGTTGTTATAATCTTAATGTTAATGCACAAAGAAATCTGCTCAAACCAAAGTGTATAAAGAGTGTTAACATTAACACACACGTCTGTAAAAGTTGTTGTCGGCTTGCGTTCATAGAAGGCCAGACGGCCCGAGCTCCAGATGTGCAGCTTGTTCGTCTACACGTTGATGGCGTGAGCGTGCTTCTTGCACAGAGGTTTGTCTTTCTTTGAGTAGAAAGGCTGGCCTTCAAGGTTCACATGACAAACCTGCAGTTACAAAACACATGTCAGCAGATTAAACAAAAACACACTAGGCAAAGTTGTCTCGTACCATGCTTAAGCACGATTTCCCCCCTTCTCCATTCCCCCGGTGGCCTGCACTCACACAGCTCCAGGACTAACCAGGCCTTAGCACGGTTACCTCTTGTACATAACATCATAATACAACACATGAATGGCTTTACTTGATCATGAAGCGTGCTTAGTTTTACAAGACAGGCGGACTCGGAAATACAAACTTTGTGTCTTATTTTGTGTCATGTTAGTCAGATACAGCCATAACACTCCGGGATTTCTCCAAAATGAAGGCTGTTCACGTTGTGTTCCCGTGCTTGTGCTCGTGCATGAACTATATCGTGCCAAAGCACACCTCTTCCAAGCGTGCCAGGGCCAAGGAGGTGTACTGAGGTTGAGCACGGATCAGAACACTCACACTAGTCAAACGAACTGGACTTTAGGAGTGAAGCATGCTTATGCACGGTATGGATTACCTAGTGTGACTGCGCCCTCAGAGTATCATTTCTCTGATTTAAAAATATTTGTGTTGTACATTTTTAGCCGTGCAGATTTTGAGATCTTGTGTCTGAGATATCTTCCTCCACTACAAAACACAATAAAGGTAAATCCCTTTTAGCCCATGCTTGATTGAAATGATCTGGAAAATGATCATTTAACATTCTAAGAAGCAATCCTCTTTTTCAAACATGTTGTGAGCATTACGTTGTTTTTGTCAGATAATGTACAAAAGGGAATTAGGAGTCTTTTTTTGTGAAGAACACATGAATTCTTTGGAGAATTGATCTAAAGTTTGTTTCAAATACTGAGCAGACTCTTTGTTCACTGACTTCACATTCTAAATGATTTCTGGTTCTGTGACTTACCGCACAGACAAAGCAGGTGTCGTGCCAGGTGTGACCCAGAGCCTCGATGAATTTATCACCCGCTTCAACCGGGAAGTCACATCCATGACACTTAGTGCTGAAGAGTGCGATATAATCTGAAACAAAAGAGGACAGACGCAGTTTGTATTACATTCTGTAAGATTAGTGACACAGCTTCCATTGTCAACGTGGTCATACCTTTCTCGCAGTACGGCTCTCCGTCCTCCATGTGGAAGAGGCTGTTTCCGAAGGCTTTACCACAGGCGGCACATACGAAACAGGTGGTGTGCCAAGTCTGCCGCAGAGCGTGCATTACTTCCTGTAGCACAAAACATGTCAGAGGCGTCAAGTCATGTCAAGCGTATTTCACGTATTTGAGTACATTTTAATGCTCATCCTAAGTTTATTTATATTCTAGCCAATTATAAAAAATCTTCTTGAAATTATTGCTCTTCATTTTCCAAGGCAGAGGTGGAAGAAAAACGTCACTTTGTTTCATGACTGTACTGAATTCATAACTGAACTGATTTGATTTTCTTCTATATCTGTTATTTCTAGAAGCCTCTTGTGGACAGGTGTAACAAATTTGCACTTTGCAACAAACACTAAGAGCAGTGCATCTGGGACCTGTGTATGGTTAAATGTTACAGTTCCAATGTTACTGTGTCCATGTCAAATAAACCAATAAAAAGTAAAATAAATCTTGATAAAAATGCTGTTATCTGCTTTAATCCTTCTATTTCAAGTTACAGACACTCACATATCAGCAGCAGTAACTCTTCATGTCTTAAAAAGGGCAAAATTATTTAGCATCTTTCAACTAAGACACAAAACCATGACGACTCTTTTTATTCAGGGATATTGAATGGATAAATAATATCACATTTAATAAAACAAAGGGGCTCAATTATTTATTTATACAATTTGAGGAGTTATAAATCACTGCTGTTTTTTTTAAACTTCATTCAGATGATAAATTCACTACTCAGATTGAACACAGGTCTACGGGTTGCCTGACAAACAGGTGAAAAGTATTCAGGTAGGGAATTATACATGTATGTAGGTAAATGTTTTAACAGTTAGACAGCTATATGGGTATGCAGGTAAACAGGTCTTTGAGCAGACTGGTACACAGAATGACGCAGTGGGCGCTCCTCACCCCCATGATCTTGGTGTTGCAGCGGGCGCAGGTGGGAGCAAAGAACTCCTCGTAGCAGTTCTCACAGTAGACGCTGTTCTGTTCCTCCACGAAGCTGACGTCAGCCAGAGACATGTGGCAGTAGTGACAGTTGAACTCCTCCGGGTGCCAGGATCGACCGAGGGCCACCAGGAAGGGGCCCCTGGAAAAACAAGAAGAACAACAGTGTTGCATGTTCAGTCTGCTTCAGGTCACACAAATGTTCATGTTTTTTGGTTTCAGTCTTGTAACAGATCCTAAAATTGTGCAGGTAATCAAATAAAGATATTTTTCTCAATCAAAATTATTTTCTTTTTTTTTATTAACCTGTCCAAATATAATGTAAATAAGTCAATCAATATTTTTAGCATGAAAGACATTTCAAAATAAACTTTATGGGACATATAAGAACAAGAAAAAGTAATTATCAGACAACCAGCAGTGGAAAATAAATAAAATAATGCAAGACAACCACAGTCCAGAAAGAATTTGTACAAAAATGATACACCCTGACAAATTATTGAATAAGATTTATAATATCATATGAAGAATGTCATACAAGGGTGTATCACTATATATATAAATACTTTAACAAAGGAGTTGGAAGTTACCGAATGACGCTGTTGCAGGCTCCGCACAGAGGCGTACGGCTGCTGGCTGCAAACCTCTCTGCCCTCTGAGCCACGCCCCTGGCTACAGGCGAGAAGGGGGCAGGACTTGGTGTCACTGGAGCGGGGCTGGGAGCTACAGGTGCGGCAGGGGATGGGTTGGGGATGTATGCTGGTGGAGGAGGGGCGGCCTGGGGCAGCGTCTGCATCTTCATGGTGGTAGTCATCTTACTGGGGTCAAACTTGTTGGCAAAGTTGGTGTCTGCCACCCAGGGAGGTCTGTTGGAGGAGTCAGGACCAGCTGGAGGAGCAGCCGGGGGGCAGGGCTGAGGTGGGGCCGGAGCTTGAGCTGAAGGAGGCCGAGGCAAATGGTATTAAAGGTAGCATTAAATCAGGACGTTATAACATTCCTCTTCCATCAATCATTTTTCACGAGGTTTGTGAATCAGTTTTCTGGTGCCTCACCTGGCTGAGCGGGGAAGATGCAGGCAGTGCTGACAACCTTGGGAGGAGCGGCGCCAAGAGGGATCTGAATGGAGCTCTGCTGAGTGGGCGGGGCCTGCTGCATGGGGGGCTGCTGATACTGCTGTGGCATTGGCTGATACTGCTGTGGCATTGGCTGGTACTGTTGTGGCATTGGCTGGTACTGTTGTGGAGGGGGGACATGCGGAGGCTGATACATGGCAGGAGGCTGATGCATGGCAGGAGGCTGACTGTACATGCTGGAGAGGGACGAACACATCTCATTACTGCGACCTGTAAAACTCACTGAGTTGTCATTTTTTAGAGGTTTTACATATTTGAAAATGTGGCTGGATTAAAAAAAACATCCAGCCTTCTTGCAGTCAATCTGCTCTCAGGTATTCTGAGAACTTTTGAATATGTTTAGCTCTTTTATTCAACCTGGTTTGTGCTGTTGTGTTACACTCAGCACCATAGATGCCCGATCAGGCTAAGTGGGCCATAGTCTCTATTTGTTTTTATTTCTGGTTGGAGAGTAAATTTGATGGCAAAGGGAAACAGAACTTCTGCAAGGGAACATAAAAGGAGTGTACAGAAATTCAAAATAACTTTATAGACAAACTAAACAAACACAAAGACACTTAAAGACCAGAAAAAACAATCATAAAAAACACATCACAAAAGCAAAACAATGAACTCAGAGACACAAAGACATACAGGAGAGCAACAAAGACAGAAAACAATAAACTACAGAGATGAAAACAACAACAACAAATGAACATAAAAACATAAATGAAAAAAGAAATAACAACTATAACAACTCATGATCACAAAACAGCAGTAAAGCAACACTAAACAATCACATAGAGCCACAAAGAAACAGTCAACATGAACAAACACATAAAAACCCAGGATTCAAAAAGGTTAGTGCATGTTTAAAAAAAAAAAAGCCTGTAAAAATGACTTTAAATATCTCAGAGCAAAGAAATAAAAAAAAAAAAGATATCAGCTGTAGGAAAGCTGTGCTTAGATCCTGTAGATCCGGTTAGATGTTCTCCGCCTGTGATTGGATGAAGTTGTTAGGTCTTGTTACTCAGCAGTTACATGGTCCTGAGCCGAGCAAGGCACCAACACTGTCAGAGTTAGGGGTTCAATTCCCACCAGGATAACTCATTTCATCATAAAGGCATCAGTATGATTCAAATATATCTGCAGCTAACAACAAAGAAATCTGTCTTAAATGCACGTCATATGTTTAATGTATAAAATAAAGAAGCAACAACTATCAAGGTAAATGTAGTGCGGTTAAGAAGTACAATATTTCTCTCTGACATGAAGGAGGGAGAAGAAGAGGAAAGACTAGAACAAGTACCTCCAAGAACAAGATCCTGAATCTGTTCTCGGAGGTACTAGACTACCTTTGAAGCATATTGAGGCCTTAATCAATTCATAATAGAGCGAGGACTTTCAGATAAATAAGCGTCTATTAAATGGTTGATGGACTGTTATGTAGTGTAGGATAGGAGAAAGCGTGAAGCAGCATGTGGACTTAAGCTCTGGATCCCTGCGGGTGATGGTACCTGGAGACTGCAGCTTTGTGCTGGACACCGTACCCAGCAGCAGAGTGTCGCTTCAGGCTGCAGGTGTAGAAACAACAGCAGAAGTCACCATGACAACCTGCCACCTAGGTTCAACAGTACAAGAGGGCTAACCAGGATCAAGCCTTCTTGAACATTTGGATTTTTTTTTGGATCTTTTTGGATCTTTTCATGTACTTTTGGATCAATCCATCCATCATCAACTCCTTTTCTTACATGTTAGATAAACACACCATACTGCTAAGCAGCAAAAAGACTGGTGAAAATAGTGAAGCATTTAGTAGCTAAAGAGAAAGATTATTCTCTTATCTGTCTCCTGTCCTTGGACACCAAAACCAGAGCTTAGTGAGTAGATATTGGACTTACATTACATTACACCAGTGGACACAAATACCACATGATCGTATTGCTCTGTCTGCAAGTTGTGAAAGAAGCAACTGATACGTTCTCATTTTCTGTTTCCCAACACTGAGAGGAAAAACAGGAATTGGTCCTCGATCTTATGTCAGTGTGTCTCATGACAACCCATCTTACCTTCAAAGAGCTGACAAGAAGAAGAAGAAGCACACAACAACTATTCAACAAGATCACTGAGTGGATTGAGTAAGTCCCAGGTGTTGGACTTTCCCAACATCACATGAACGCAACTCATGTCTGACTGCAAAACCAAAAGTTATTGAGTAACACACACACACACAAACACAAACACAAACACACACAAAGAAGGATGATGAAAGAAAAGATGGCAGCATCATATCAAAGCATACACAAAGTTATAACAGAAAAAAAATACATTCCTGTGGAAAGAAAGTTTTGTTTCTTATGATTCATAATAACAACACATTCGATGTCCGTAACACTCTACATTGAACACTTTGAGTTAGGAAGCTGCAGCTTTTCCAGCTCACTATGGTAACAGTTAATTGGCTGTAGCGGATGTGTTACCTTTGAGGGGCAGGGTCAGATGGAGCAGGAGCAGGGTCCACAGGCTGCATGACGGCGCTAGCAGGCGGAGCAGAGGGGGCGGGGCCTGCTGGGATATGGCCAGTAGGGCTAAAGCACATGAAGGGGTTAGGAGCAGCAGTGAGTGAGTGAGAGAGAGAGAGAGAGAGAGAGAGAGAGAGAGAGAGAGAGAGAGAGAGAGAGAGGGACAGAACCATTCTGGGCAAGAACACCATGATTTATAGTATATACATGTATATATTCACACATGCAGTACTTACCTGCCTGCATGCACACATATATATATACTGTATATACACATGTGTTTGTTAATACAGAGATAGTGTGACTGAAGCCTGCACAGAGAAAAAAAGTCACAAAGCTTGTTATTCTCGTGCATAAATCAAACCGCTCAATATTGCTCCAGTTGATGTTTGGATTTTAATATCATGTGAGTTTTTAGTCGTCTTTTCAGAGAGGCTTTAACTTGGACGGGAAAAAAAATGTATTATTTATTTAATTTTCATCTTTTTTTAGTAATGCACCGTGGTACTTTTTCAACCAGCAAAATCAAAAATGTTACTATCTTTTTCTTTTTTTTCCACAATTGAGCTCATACTACATTCCTTTGAAGTGGGAGTCTGAAAGGTCTGCTGGGACTCAAACTGAATCTGGATTGTTTCATTCAGAAATTTGAAGAACCTCACCAGCACTAATTCAAAACCCAAGATGGCTGCTCCACAGCAGTGACAGTAAGTAACAAACTGTTTATTGGCACTTTTATTTGTATGGTCCACATTGTATCTTGACAAGTTGCTGCAGTGTTTATATGCACAAAATATTGTGTAATGTGTTATTTTTCATTGTTCGACTTTTGCACTGAAAATAGCAAACCTTCTGACTGGTTACTGTAACACAGTCTATGTAGGAGTGATGTCATTCTCAGTCTTGAGTTCTGAGGTAAATGGACATCCTGTAAGTTATACAGAAAATTACCTCCATTCACATTATCTAAAGATTCATGTTAGATTCGACTAAATCTGTTTTCTGTGGCATCAGACTAAACGTCTTTGGACCCTACAGCTAGTCAGAGAAACCAGTTTGACCAACCAGTAAACTGCCAAGCAAGATCCACAGCCTGATTCATATAGCTCTATTTCAATATAATACCTATATGTTTTTTCACAGCACCGTATTTTAGTTTACACATGTAGTCAATCTGTAGATTCATTTGTACCTAACAATTGGCATCTGTCATGAATTTCAAGCAAAATATCTCCATGGCTCCTAAACCTGATTCATATTTGATAATTGATTGTGATTAGCCTGACAGGAGTGAGGCAAGATGGAAATCTACCTGATCAGAAGGTGGACAGATGCGTCTGCAAATATAAATAAACATGAATGTGCAGCTTATGATGGAGTTTCCATGCTAGTTTAAGGTGCTGTATATTCAAAGTTTGACTGATTCAATTCAAATGCTTTCCATTATCCTCATTCAGAAACCCTATATGGGAAACCCTGTGACACACAGCTGCTTTTAAATGAACTGAAATCATCAAAGTATGGTCAAATGAAATCAACAACAATAAAAAAAATCAACAGACAATTGTACTTTTTCAAATCTCTTTAAATGATCTGTGTGTGGTCGCAGGTTGGAGGGGTTAGTCAGTCTACCTCCCTCTGAATCTGAGATAAAATGGCAAATGTAACATGATTTTTTTTTTTGTGTTTTAGGTTTGATTCCAGCTCAACCATGTGAGTCATCGCCGAGCTGCTTCCTCCATGATGACTTAGAGACGAAAAGGAAATCCCCACAGTCTCTTTATAGGCAGATAAAAGCTTGACCTCTGCTCCTATTGATTCATGTTGAGTCATTGCTCCGTGTAAGAAGACTGACAAGCTCTGAGGAGGGGGAGGGGGGGCAGCAAGGATCAATTCTGTGTAATGGAGGGATGATTAAATAAGTGCAGGGAGCAGAGAAAGCTCCATCCATCAGACCGGAGGGAGGGATGCAGGAGGGGTGGAGGGTTAAAAGGTTTGTTCCTCCTCCCAGAGTGGCAGCAGACCTCCACACTCTGATATACAGTGTGTGATACTCGGTTAGCAAGTAAATCATTGTCTGCATATCACACCATCTGTTGGGAACACTTTGACAAAAACAGAAAGAACTTCTAAGAGGGGAGACAAGAGAGGAAAAATGTTTCCCAGCTGCTCCCTACTGTACCTCACAAGGAGTAATAAGGATTCATTGTGTAAAGCAAACACTAGGGCAGTTTTATAGAGAGCTTAATCAAGTCTGCACAGAGATCTGACCTCTACTCTGGTGAAAAGCTCTGAGGGAAATAAAAAATGAACACTTATCACAAGAATCAACTGTATGTCAGAAGTGGATGTAGCCTTCAGTAAAAAAAAATATATATAACAGTGCCTTATACCTGCGTTCTTTCTAAGGACCAGCAGGTGGCACTTCCTCTGCTGATATATTCCTCTTGTTCCTCATTAACAGTACTCTAGTGAGTTTATGCTTATTTAGGTCTCCATCATTACTAGGAAAAAATAAATTATGGTTCCATTCAGAGTAACATAGATCATTAAGAAGGGGCCATATAAAAGCTTTGGTTATGAAAGTAGGTTGAAAAAAGTTCATATACTGAAGGTGTCCAACAATATTTGGTTTTATAGTTTGTGTTCGTTCTCATTGTACTGTGTATGTACAGCATACAGATTTAAAAACATGTGAAATATTTGAACAAGAAAACTATAAAGAGGACTTATTTAATTTGGGACAAAATCACTTTAAGGTGAGACTAACTTACAGGGTGAGTGGCTGAAGATGTGAAAAAGACGGAAATATCTGCTGGTTCTAAAAAAATAACATTATTTACTAATTTCTTCTCCATTTTATTTGACCTTCACAGACGATGTAATCAAGACAGAGAATGATGTGAAGGAAAAACAGCGACAGAAACGGAGAATCTCTTTGAAGTTAAAGTCTGTAAGATGCTAACACACCCACATTGTGTATTTGCTTTGAAATACTAAAGGAGCGAGTAAACCTAAGAAGAACAACAACTGTTTAGTGCTTCATTTACCTGAGAGGGAAGTCTTTGTTTTATTTTAAGGAATATATTTTATCTTATTTAAAGGAATTCATTAAAATGTCTGGCCTAACCTGAGTATATTTATACAATTTCTTAACTATTTAAAGTATCCAGTAGGAGCATAGCATTGCGTAAGAGGCTGACAGTTGACTCGGTGTGAATCATCAGTCCTGCTGCTCCCTCTGCTGGTAGGAACAGTTCATTACTTTTCATGAGCTCAGCTTTGTAAGGAATATAAAAGAACACGTTATCCCTCATGAGCTTCTGCCGTCTCAGCCAACAAACAACAACTTTGTGTACTTTACTCTGTTTTATAACCGTATGTAGGCTAATGTAAAAAATGAACCCGAGAAGATCCAATAAGTTTGATAAGTTTGACTCTGAATTTGAATCCAATGAAAAGTCCCATCTTTAACTAAGATACCACCGTAAATGTGTAATAGTCAGAATCTGCTTAATGAATCTAAATAGAGGGACATAACACAGAGAAATGTCACCCCTGCACAGTTTCTAATAAGACAGCCAGGATGAGTTTGTTCACCTGTTAGCAGGAGGAAAGTTCAGGTTAACTGGACTAGTGGCGTTAGCTTACGGTAACAGGGCTGTGTGATGTGTTCAGGGGCGGGGCAGAGTGTACAGGTGAGGAGCTGGGGGGTTCAGCAGCTGTCTAATGAAGCTCCTCTGCCTACCTGCTCCTCCTCAGCGCCTCCTCCACATCCTCCTCCTCCTCCTTCTCCCCTGGTACTGTAGAGACAGAAAACACAGCAAAGAGAAGACACGAGTATGTTTAGTGTTGGGTGATCAAATCGTCCCTTAATCGACCCCGACCAGAAACCCAGAATAAGACATGATTCTGTTGCTGTTAAATTGAACATTGTACCACATTCTCAGTCTATATGAATTTTTAATTCCCCATGGTGATGAATTGAACATTGGTATTAGATAATAATTTACAGTCATCAGTGAAGGTCAAAGTAAAGGTCAGGGCACTTACAGGACTCTGTGTTTGTCATGTGGGCCAGGACCCGGAAGGACTTGGACTGCATGTTTACGCTGCGGCGGCCCAACTCGCTCAGGTCTGGGTCCTTCTCTGCAGTCTGGACGGCCTGGTAGACCGGGGAGGCGCTGTATATGAGGTGATCACTAACTGGGAGAGAACTGCAACCATAGACAGAGGGTGCCAACCCGCCCGAAACCAGAGCAGGTCAAAACCAGGACCCTAAAGAGCTTCAGTGGGTCCAAATGCAATTTTTGTTTTTATGTGCGAGAGAGTCAAGATCTATGCTCTCCGACCCTTTACTGACAAAGTGAAACTCTTCAATGTGTGCGTGTGTTTTTTGTTTTTTTTAAATAAATGCACTGGAACAAGATGTGATTTGACATGAGATGAACAATGAATAGAATCAATATTGAGCTGGTTTTGATTTAATTTTGCAGGACAGGACGAGAAAATGAAGACAGCAAGAGGCACTAAAAGCTCAGTGGATGCTTCAGTCTACACTGCATTACTGTTAGTAAATGAGAATACATCAAAACATATTAAAAATCATTAGTTTCACAAAAGATGGCAGCAAACGTTCACATGAGAAACACAACATTTGAAATGTATCTTGTAAGATTTTTGTATGTTATGAGCAGATATATATAAAACCCCATAAGAAGGAGAGAAGGGTTCAGAACATTCAGTATCAACCAGTTTTATATGAATTTCATGTTTTCTACCATCTCCAGTTACTATAATACAAAAAATAACTGAAGGAAAAACGTTTCTTTTTTGGCCTTGTGTGGGTTTTTATTCAGGCCCTGTTTCTTAACACAGAGTGAGTGATGTCTTCAGAGACAATCAGAGGAAGACTGTAAAGAGTAATTGGTTCTTCTGATGGTTTCGTTCAGGCTGACATTTGAGTCACAGTCGGTTTATGAGGGAATAAAAAAGCAGAGCAGCTGAGTGAAGAACGAGTGTGTGGATGTTTTGGAGTAATATTATTTTCCCCTTCAGCAGGAAAAAACAGACACATTGTATTTTCCAACAGGCTGCAAAACATATTGTTAGTGAGAGAAGATGAACACATGGAGGTTATTTGTTGCATGATAGACACACAATCCAACAACATTTGTCTCGGAGAACAAAGACAACACAGGAGATGAATCCCTGACACATTTCAGGAGGACAAACTGTCAGTAAATAATCACTTTTGCTTTGTGAAAAGTCTTCTTTCTTATAAAAACACATTTTTACAACAGAGAGAACTGAACAGGCTTATTTCTACATTGATCTCAAAGGAGAATATGACATTATCAATACTGATGAAGTGATCTTCTTGGAGCCCTGAGTTATGTCAAATTACATCCAATTTCATGGGGCGCCAGTAGCAAGGTGATGATGCGCATGGCCCATGTACAGAGGCTATAGTCCTCCAAGCGAGCTGCCCGGGTTAAATCCAGCCTGTGGCTACGTCCATCCCCGATTTCTGACTCTATACACTCTCCTATCTCTAAATAAAGGCATAAAAAGGCCCAAAATTAACATTTTACTCCAAGTGTTCTGTAAATTCATAAAATAATCTTGTTGGGGGGATTTCAGAAATCTGTCCTTTGTAAAGTGTGCACAGGTTTTTACTTTATTTTGCACTTGTTACAACATCAAATATCGACTTCAAATAAAATGTAATCTAAATGTATCTGCATGTTATCTCATATTTTGGCAGAATATGTTTTATTTGTTGCTTTGTTCATTTCACACAAGATAGTGTAAACCTAGAACAAGTATAATGTAAACTTAATGCAGACCATGCTGAGATATTCTTCATCCACAGACTCATATCTTACAGTTAATAATTATTATATAACCTGAAATTGAACTGAGCTGCATTACATTACATATCACATCAAGTCACGCATTGAGCACATCAACACACTTCCTGCAGCAGCACAGACGACCACAAACTCCCAAACAAACAGCTCCAAACCGAAAACCAACAACCTCTGAACAATCCACTTTTCAGAACTTCTTTATCACCTTCAGCAAGTTTGGTCTTTAAAAATGAGTTTCAAAACTGTCAGGACTAATGTGATGCACGTTGGTCTTTAAAGAAAGAGGGGTTTAAGACAAAAAAAAGGGTATTTGGGATTAATTAGTGTAATATCATCAGTGAGCTTAAGAAGAAGGACGAAGAAAGGACAAAGAAAGAGGAGGAACAGAAGAAGTAAGAGAGGAAGAGGACGTCATGTTTTACAAAGTTAATTGGTTTTTCCAGCATTTTTCTTTTACAAAATTGGAAGTAGTAGAGGAAGTTGGGAGGAGAGATTAAGGAGAGTAGTAAGAAGGATGGTGTGTTGGTGAGGAAGAGGAGCAGCCTACATAAAGAGCAAAATGTAGGAGTAAGAGCAAGAGTTAAAGAAAGGGGGGAAAAAGAAAATCAAGAGAAGAGACATAAAAGGGAGGAGGTGGAAGTGAGCGTGTATTTACCCTGCATCTTGCCCCTTCGACTGTGTCTGTCCTGCGATGACATCCATGATGGCGTCCTGCGAGTACATGCTGATGGGTGTGTTGTACTGGGCGTGGATGATGGTGGCCTTTCCACCCGGGCCCTTCACCTCGATGGGCTTGTGGGTAGAGAGGGCGGAGTCCAGGGCGCTGGGGTTGAAACCAGCGCTGTTGGCAGGAGGGCACGACGTGTTGACGAAGAAGTAAGAGAGGGAGAAGCGAAAGGGAAGGAGAAGTGGAGGAAGAAGAATATAGCAGACAGATGGAGGAAAGGGCAGAAGGAGGTTTGTGAGGGTGGGGGAACAATAAAGTGGCCCATGGAGGGTTGTGTTCAAAAGGAGAAACAGAAACAAAGAAGCTCATGCTCACAGCAAACAGCCAAGGCAGGTACTGACAATCAATCGGTTGTTTATAGACTCTACTTTTTGCAACAATGCAACAATTGAACCAAAGTTATACCAATGAATGCATTGAACAGACTAACAGGGGTTTTCCATCTGCCTAGCATCACAAGAACATATCACAATTGACTTGAACAAACTTTTTCTTACTTCCAAGCTGCCTTATCAACAGCTATGGACCAGATTCGCACCAACAAAACATGTGGCTGCTATGCTAGGCAGGCTAGTTCCAACATTCAACTCACATGTCTTCTAGTTTAACAGAACACACACACACAAATGTTTGACATGACATCACTGAGTAGCCAACACTTTCCAAATTTAAAATAACCTGAACTACCTTCCATCGCTTTGGAAGTATAAGAAGTTTCTGAAAGCTCCATATCTGCTTCCGCCATCTTGGTTGTTTTAAAAGAGCCTCAACAGTGCTTAAACCCCGCCAATGTTAGATACAAAGTTGAGATTGGCCATACCTGACTCAGGCCTGAAGCAAAAGTTTTTAAACCCTAACCCCTAACCCTAACCCTAACCCTAACCCAACAACAACAACAAAATAGGTTGATCTGGTGCCAAGCCTAGGTGTTCTATCGGAATCTGCTTCAACTGTACCAAACCAAACAGTGACAATAGTTCCACTCAGATCTTACAGCAGGGGAAAGTTTCCTTCAGTTACTCTTGAAAGTCTACTTTAAATACTTTCAGAAACTGATATCTTGACTCCCATAGGTTCAGTGTCCAGTGTTTGAAGAGGCTCAAAAAGGCTCTTTGATACTTTATCCCCAAAAATATCCCTCAAAAATATTTGAGCGAGGAAGCCATTGTACAACCAACATTCACACAGATAACCTCATCTGACTCCTGTGCCAAAACAGCACAATTCACATCTTCATTGAGATCAGTTTCTAGAAGGCAGAGCTCACAACTTTCTGACAGCTCTGATCGTGACCATGCATGCCCCTATGTTATATGACATTAATATACTTGGGGAAAAAACAGGAACAAATTAAGTCTACCCTTCCATGCTATGAAGGTGTATTTTCAGGAATATATGTGAGTCATGGAAAGGCCATTCAATCTATCTGCTCTGGACTCAGGTTACTGCAGATTTACAAAGCAGAGCAGTAGAGTTTATGCAACCCAACACAAATAAATAGTCTGATTCTCTCTTCATCAAACATTATACAACCCAGATCCATCCTTGTTTTTATTTCGGTCATGTGTTGCTTTCAATAGCTTTATAGCGTTATAATTTTGTCGTTTCGACATGTATAGTAGTGACATGTGCACTATTGTCACTTCTCTTCACTATCTAACCTTTGTTGTAAATATCATGCTTTGTGGAAAAAAATAGAATAATAACAAGAATAACCCAAGTGTTCAAAGATGGCATCCATCAGGCCTCAAACATGTCAAACTGTGACCTTTACTTCCAGAACAGAAATGTCAAGAGACGTAATGTAAATGATTGTATCAAACCAGAAACTGCCAGGGAGCCTGGAATCCATTATCTAAATTAAGCTATTCTTTATATGAAAAAAAAATCATGCAAGATTCATGCATAGCCAATCACCAATCCTCAAACAACAGAGGAACAAAAAGCTGACTGGGGTTCTTCTGACAGCTAATTAACTTGCTGTGACTGAATTAGCTGGAGACTCGTTTGTCTCTTTAGTCGCAACAGAAGAAGCCATCAGCTGCATGGTGATTAGCTCCACAGCAAGATAAACAGCAGCATTTCATTCTGATACACACTGCAAACCATAAAGACACACAAAACAGGCGTATTGTCCACAAAATAGACTCTGGTCGTGTTTGTTGTAACCTTGGGGGTCAAGTGGGTGGATCTGAGACACATGAACAAATCAACAAAGGAACACTGCAGCATTGACTTATTGTTTTTAAATTCCCCCCATCTGGTTGTCCCTGCTGTTTAAAACAAACTATAAATCATAAGGAAGTGAAACATATTAACAAAGAGAACAGAAAATAACAAAAAAAAAATCTTCATATTTAGAACAGCAGAGTCCCTCAGATGATTCCTTGAGGAACTCCATCGTTAATCTGTGAACCCTGACCAACAACTCTGTCAGGATTCTAATTGTCAAGTTTTCATTCATGTTTTTGAAAGTTGGGTCATTACAACTTGCTCTGCTATGTTAATCATCAGCCCAATCCTAAATAACAAAAAACATCTCACTATGGTTCTTACACACTGCTATCGTGAAAAATGTTATCAACATTTTTTTTTTCCGTCGAACTTCTCAACATACAGTTTGACGTGCTACGTCATGTTGTTTGTGCTATATGTGTTGCTCATCAGTCTCATAATACATACTTGGTCTTGCCTGCTCACCTTGATTCTACACCCCATTTCTGAAACTAGACCAATTGTAACATAAACTTTACTTCCACCATGTTGAACGCCGCTCTTCTTCAGCTTTTGGCATTGAACAAGAGAAGCCAAAAGCAAATAGCCTGATGGTTGAAAACTAGTATCATAATATATTTAATATATATCAAGGAGAGCTGAAAGTCATTTGTTTCCATCTCTTGACCTGGTTTGCACTTGGTGAGAGTCCTGTACTTGGAACACTTTTTATTAGCAAAGGAGGGCACAAAAATTCTAAGACACTCATTGATCTGTTATTATTGTGAGGTATCTCATAAGGAGCCAACCACCATGGTTTATCTTGCTTAAGGTAATTTAACCCATTTATCTATAATTGGACAATGATGCATTGGTGATTAAAAAGGCAACAGCCAGCACTTTATCCCAACAGGGAACACTCTGACACCCACAGTAACAAACCATGCCTGAAATAGACCAAACAAAACAAACCAAACACACATCCAAGATGCATTCAGCAAGAGAGTATACTAACTTGGGAGCAGCCGGGGAGAAAACCTTGTTTGACCAACAGCAAAGAAAAAAGAAGAGAAAATAGAGGGAGATAAAATCATTAGAAAACATATTACAGCTGGATTGTGTATCAGGGCTCAGCAGAGAGAAGGAGTTTTGACACCAGGACAGCAGAAGCTACAGACAGAGAATGAAGAGATAAATGTCAGAGATCAGAGATGGGAGGCTTCCAATATCCCAGAACCTGCAGAGCTGTCACATCTGATCTGAAGAGAGTTCTTAATTATGAAACCCTGAGGGGAAAAGTCAGGTCTGTGCAGACTGTAACGATTATCCATAGATCACAGTAAGACGGCAATGACAATGAAAAATAAATAAATTATGGTCATAACTATTGTAAAGACAACATTATTTGTGTGATCATTACATAAATGAGATTAACATGTACATCAGTGATCTTGTGGGTGCTGGAAGGTGGATTTTGTTACCTTTAAGAAGAATCTTTCTCCCTGCTCCCTCTATTAATGCTAAGCTAAATATGCTTTTGATGTTGCTTCAGTTTAAGCATACAGACATCAGAATAGTAGCTATCGGAATATTTGACTTCATCAAGAAATAGAATAAGCATTTTTAGCAATAAGTCAGACTATTTTAATATTGTCACATAGAGAGTGATAAACCAGGCTTAATTATAATCCACACTGATGACAGTAAATTAAACCTACATGATGTATCCAGGAGACCACTCTGTTTTGTGTTTAGGAAAATGTAGACTCTACAGTGTTAATGCTCAAAGGTAAGACAAGGGCAGCCAGTTCATGAGTCTGTGTGTGTGTGTGTGTGTGTGTGTGTGTGTGTGTGTGTGTGTCCAGAAGGTTCCCTGACCTTTTACAGCAGCCAGAGGAACCAACAGGTGTTTGGCACCTTCTCTGACACAGTAACCGAATCACACGGTTAACTGAGGAAACCCCATAGGCATGCTTGGTAACAGTGAACAGTGTGTGTGTGTGTGTGTGTGAGAGAGAGAGAGAGAGAGAGAGAGAGAGAGAGAGAGAGAGAGAGAGAGAGAGAGAGAGAGAGAGAGAGAGAGAGAGAGAGAGAGAGAGAGAGAGAGAGAGATTCAAAATGTGTGGCTATGATTTTGAATAGTTATGGTAACAGATGGATACTTCCTACCATCATAGCTCTGCTATGCTGTGACGGATACAGAGGAAACCTGATCTGTTACAAGAAAGTGTACTGAAACAAGAGTGTGTGTCTATAGGACACTAATGTATTTTTTGGATGAGCTTTCCTCTTTGAGTTCAGCCCAGGAGTACATGTGATCCTCCCTCTTGCTCCTCACTTAGTAAGTTATCATCACTCAGAAGTGGAAGAAGTATGCAGTAAGTAAAAATAGTACAATGGTGAACAATTATGTTTCAAGTTAAAGTACCACATTCAAGATAATACATCAGTGACTACTAGTTGATTTGTAACTTTAAACTGAACTTTTAATAAAGTCTCACATTTCTTCTTCTTATTTTATACTTGTTTATTTTTGCTTCCGTTAACATTTGTGTTGATTTTGGCAACCCGTGTGGACAAAAGGTTCCCTCTTATCTCTGTGCTGTTTGTTCTGTACATGTTTGAATAATGTTATTATTGAACAAAAAATCTCATCCTGCTGTCTTCTAGCAAACATATCACTCACTATGAATCTTTGCCAAGGAAAATGTCAAAGGCTGTTTCAGCAGAATGCATCTGCATGAATGTCAGCCTGTTTTAATTCCAGCTAAAACTCTTCAAATGAGCTTTTAAAGGAAAATTTGAATCTGCAAAAAATATGCAGTGCAGTTAAAGGTCAAATATAAATAGAAGTCAAAGTATAAATAACAAAAACATCTGAAACAAGCACAAGTACCTCAAAATTGTATATATGTGCAGTACTTAATTAAATGTGTTAAGTTACCCTCTAGCACTAAAAACCTGAACCAAACTTCTGTTCTATTTAAAACACTACTGTGGGACATTTTCCTCTCTAGAATGGATCTAGCTCTAAATCAATAACAAACATTTATGTAGTTTGGGGACTTTAAGATACTGAATGTTCTGAAGAACCCTCATTTCTCCTTCTTTCAGTTTATAATTTTCCATATTTTTTATTCAAATGTATGAAGTTATAATTATTCCACAGAGAGTCTTCTATGTTGACGTGTTGGTCAACATGGCAGGGCAATGCCGCTTAAAGATTGAAGGAGTCTCAGAGAAGGAGGAGCTGCAGAGGACAAAATATATTTTTGATCATTTTGAATGAAGAATCATTTGGCTTCATTTTAAAAGCCTGTTTATTGTAAGCCAAAATATGTAACCCAATAATCGTCACATAACTGTGACTGTCAGGAACGACTTGCTAATTAAGCTGGCACTGGCTGATAACTTCCCATTCAGACTACTCCTGGCTCCAAAATGGTTTATGCACCTGGTGACAGGTGTATAGGAATGGATGGAAGGATGGATGTCACCATAGCTACATGCACCTCATATATACAGTCAAAGAGAGAAACATCTGTCAGGACTACAGGAACTGAACTGGACAACATGACTTAAATCAGAAAATGAATTCTACACCAACAGACAGATGGGAGCACCTCCTCTTGGAATCTCCTTCTGATCAGGTTTGTGTTTCATTTCTTGTCTGTACCAGTCGAGCAGCTCCTTCTCTGAGAAACACTCATGTATCTCCTGCCATGTTTCCTCCTTCTCCTCCTTAAAGCGTCTTGTCTACCTACCCCGCAGGCTGACCAGCCTGAATGGCTGCCATCTCCCTCAGAGTCTCCTCTGAGTACAGGCCGATTGGTGAGTTATACTGCTTCCTCTTACTGGGGCTGACCGCCACCCTGCTCCCGGGAGAGTCGGCCTCTACAGGCCCCGAGGAGGCACTGCAGGCTGACAGGCGACCATTCACCTGTACTGACTGAGGCTTCAGATGGAGCAGGAGGGGGAAAAGGGAGACGGGGCGTGGTGGGAATAAAGAATGCTCGGTAAGACCTATCAATATTATTCTTATGTTGGTAAGTTGTATGTTAATGTTTTAGAAATATATTTAAATGTGTTTTTATTTTATACAATAAATTGTATTGATATAAATCAAAATTGATAATTTTGTTAGAAAAATAAAGGCCCTAGGTTTCTGGATGTTTGTTTTATACATCAATGTTTGTGAATCTGAAGAAAATCAATCTGTCTTATATATTGTGGCCACTAGGGGGCGACAACTCATTATTCTGAGCAAGTGTGAATAAAGCTTCAGTGAGGGGAAAGAGGCTGCAGGAAGTCCACAAAAGTGTGTGTGTGTGTGTGTGTGTGTGTGTGTGTGTGTGTGTGTGTGTGTGTGTGTGTGTGTGTGTGTGTGTGTGTGTGTGTGTGTGTGTGTGTGTGTGTGTGTGTGTGTGTGTGTGTGTGTGTGTGTGTGTGTGTGTGTGTGTGTGTGTGTGTGTGTGTGTGTGTACAGCCTCTTTCTAACATCATGTTTCCTTTGTTTATTGTCTTTTGACACAGTCTGATGATTCTGAACTGTCTAGAAATTGATGCTGACATAAAGAAAATACATATATACACTATATGTGCTTAGAAAATGGATTTGTATTGATAGTGGAAGCATCCTAAATGCAGAGCCATAATCAGCAGCATTGGAGGCAAATACAAAATCCAAATCAACATAAAAACCTGGGCAGGAGTTAAAACCATAAAAAAGGTGATGTGATATCAAAATTAATTTCACTGTTTTGAAAGAAAGATGTTTTACTTTGCTGTCATATTAAAACATCTCCAAGTTTAGAAATCCTTTCACATCATCTACATGTGATGAATCCAGGAGGCTTTTTTGTCATCACTGGACAGTACACCTAAACGGTGATGGGCTGATCATTTTCCCCAAAGTTTCTGAGGTGGATTTCAGTTCGGCAGACACTTCAGAGCCCTAGAGAGGCATGATGGTTAAAGTTACCTGTTGGTGAGGGATCATGGGAATAGCTGCGTCCATTCTTGGTGTTGGCATTGGAACTGGACGTTTGGACCTGCAGGAAGAAACACAACACTGAAATTGATGACTGAATTAAATAACAGGGAACTCATATTGACACATTTACCAAATTCATCATTTTTTTTTATACATGCACAAGACCGAAGAAAACTTTCCACATTTTTGGGTCGAGCTGCATGGTTGAATGGAAACGGACACATTTTTCATCCAGACTGTTTCCTGCCAGCTCCCAAATGAAGGCTTAAAAATATTAATTACAATGCTCTGCAAGCGAGAGGTTGAAGATGATTATATCCTGTGACCAGGGCGCCACCTGTGCGACCTTTGTGCACCTTTTTTTTTTTTTTTTTTTTTTTCTCTGTGAGGGCATGTGTCAATGAGCACCTCAGGAACATTTCAGGGGCAGGCCTTCCTAAAAATGTCAAGATTTTTTTCTGGAGTTCATGTGTGAAAACATCTGAATCTACCACTGTAAATCCAGCTTTTTAATTTACACTTAAATGTTAAGGTCCACAAAAATGATATGTTCCTTAAAATGTTTGTTCTTTACATTATCAGCTCTGACAAAGAGGATCAAAAAGAGGGATGCGTTTGCCTGTCAACATGAAAAGTAGTGTAACGGAAAAACACAATAAAAAATCATTTAGAGGAACACACAGTGAGATAATTGTGCGATCTGGAATAAAAATTGAAATCTTCAAAAAATGCTGGAAAAGACACTTCAAGAGCATCACAGCTAAAAAAAAATAAAGTTATTCAATAAAAACAATAAGAGCGGCTGTACTTCATTGAGTACAAGATTACACTTAACCCTTTATGATTCTTCCTTCTAATTGTTTTTTTTTTTTTCAAACGCTTGATCCAAAACATATCCTGAGCTAAAACTGCCAATGGTTCAGAACTCGGAGGATTGAAAGATAAAAATGTGTCTTTTGCAATCATTTCTTTTTTGAGATCACTGAAACCCTTGAGTATATGGGTCACTGTGAGGGAAGAAAGTATGAATACAACTGGCAGAAAGAGGGAAACTGTGTAAAATGTCTTATTCTATAGAAACACCAATAGAGCCGGCAACGGCAGGAAAAATCAAATTTTTCAACTCCAAAATGGGAAAGGAGGTGGTTGAAGGTCAGGGGTCAAAGTGCACTGGCTATAGAAAATGTAATAGTGCCAAGAAATAGAAACGGTAAATGAACCATTTTGATAGAATTTTCCTCTGCAAAGGAAAAATACTACTCTATTAAACTACATAACATCACATTCAATAGAAAAAAAATGTTGAATGGAATCCCTAAACTTTTCATAGACCATCATACACTGCATACATACATCCACTGGCCTTGAAAGAAACAGACTGAATGAATGTAATCATGTTAAAGCTGTGATGATTATTACAGAAAGTCAGGACGCAACCAGCTTCCTGCTACAACTCACAGTTTACTTGGTACAGAAGTTGTAATCTGTCCATGCAACAGAGTTAACTAATCTAGCATTATGACTTATCAACACAGATTCTGTGCCATGGGTGGGACTGCAGCAGCTTGTGACAAATGTAGTTTGTTCTCACTTGGTTTTAACGCCGTAAAACCCTGACAAAACCAGTATGTTGGCATGACTATGCATGAGTTTAGACAGATCCAACAAATCCTCTCACACACTTGTACACATTGCTCGTTCATTCCTGCTGTACTGACCCAGGGGAGCATTTCCTAAATTAAAGGCCTTAACCAATGGTAGGGAACACTTCCTCCTACCTCCTGACTTGGAGGCAGAAACATCTGGCTCTAGATGTTTGGCCCGACAAATTCATAATTGTGGGCAATCTTGACAATTTAATGCTGTTTTAATTTGCTATTTTGTGAATTCAAATGATGTATCTTATAATATGTTTGTATGTATGGCTGCACGTTGTTTGTCAGTAACTGTGTTGATGAGCAGCTTCCTGCCTTGGACAGGACTCTCTTGAAAAATATATTTTTAATCTCAATTAGGTTTTTCCTCGATAAACAAAGGTTAAAAAAAGAAATATATATTACTGTACCTAGCATGTAAATCATCAGCTAATGTCTGACAATGATATAGCTTTTGTGGGTGACGGCCATCTTTTCAGGGCTTCCAGTGAACAAGCAGCTATCGATATAGGACTCATGGCCATGACTTCCTTTCTTTCTGTGTATCCATTGTTGGTGGTGCCATTGGTACCATTCTTTGTCGGCTCACATATGAAAGACAAACAATCTAAAGTGCATGGTCTTAAGCACATGGTGCAAGGTGTCTGACTACCTTTTGCTAGTTAAACTTTGCACTTTCTAGGTGCAAGTTGAAGTGAAGGACACACAGGGGCTGTACTAGTGGAAAATTGTTATGAACTAGCCAATGAATGCCTATCTTACTATCTTATCAATACACTAAATTGCATGAACAACCTCATTTCTGCCTCCTCAAGATGGTAATTCACCACAAATAATAATTTAACGTGGCCCTAATCCTCTGTCGTAGCTTGGGAAGGCAGAGAAGAAAATCTTATATGGTTTGTTTCTCATAAGCAATTAGAAAATCTTTTTTTACTTAATTAAGTTTTGAGGACTTGTTGGAATCAACCCAACTACTGAAGAAATTGATTTATTTCAGACATTTTGTGCTGTATAGAAGGACACAAAGCATTAACCCTGAAATGAAAAAGACTTCATTGTATTGCCTGCATTGTGTGGCTGAGTTTTCTTTCTCCCATTTCATCAGAGGAGGCGGTGCTAAGGGTTAAAAGCTTCTATTTTATTTCCTGACCTCGTTCCTCTCCAGTCCACCACAGGCCTCACTGTCTATTTACACTGGTAAAACAACATGCGTGACATGAAAAAGTGATGACAATAAGACAACCTGACAGAGGCTCCTCAGTCTTATCTTCATCACCCAGAGGGTTTGTAGTTATGAGACTGTGCACTGAGCTCCCTGCCGGCCAACATTAATTTCCTCACTGAACTTATCAGATCGCCGCTGTCAGACATCTTCAGGGTAAGAAAAGTATGATCTTACTGGGAACTCTTTATTTTAGCCAAATAACAGCCCAAGACAACTTTTGCAGTTTAGCCACTTAGATGTCCAGGTTCATTGGAATCAACTAAGCCAATCTCCACGACATCAATCTTTCTGGATTTTAATCTTTATTAGCTTCATCGACTGGGTAGGGTATGTACTTTACACATACTGTAAGGGTGTTTTTTTTCTTTCAGCGTTAAAACACAGCCAGGAAATAAAAAAAATAAAAAAAACAAGAAGAATGACAACAAGATATGTCATTACAGACACTGGCCCTCATGTAATTATGTTTCTTTATGTGTCTTTCACAGTTTTTTGAGTGAAATCCATTGAAGATTTATAATATATTTTGTTGCGAATAATCTGTCAGCTTTGGTTGTATTGAACCAAGCACTGAGAATTAAAATTTTATTTTTTGGGGCTTTTTGTGCCTTTAATGGATAGATAGGACAGTGGATAGAGTCGGAAATCAGGGAGAGAGAGTGGGGAACGACATGCAGGAAGGAAGCCACAGGTGGGATGTGAACCCGGGCCGCCCGCTTGAGACGACAGCCTCCATACATGGGGCGTGCGCACCAACCACTGCGCCACCAGCGCCCCCCAAGCACTGAGAATTAAGAAAGTTGTTTATGAAACAGTAAAAACAGTCTACACTGGACTATGTTTCTGATTCTATGTTTCTTTGACCATTTCTGCTTTTGGAGATCCTCAGGGATCCACTTTAGGGCCACTTTTCTTCAGTCTTTCTTAAGACTCTAAGAAGTTCACGAGCTAAGGCTATGGTTTTAGGTCAGTTAGCATCAAAGTGCACTGAGAGTGCCTCAAGGTTCTGTAACTTTTAGTTTACTGGATGAACATTTTTCAACTCAACCCATGGGTTGGCCCATGAGTGATGATTGAGCAGCATTACATTTGCACAAGTCTTTATTTAAATTTTTAGGAAAAAGATACTGAATCTTTAACTGTAGGACTTACCCAAAGTCTACAGGCAGGGAAGCTGCAGGGTTCTTAAAAGGTTTCTGAATAACTTATCTCATTACATTTTTGATGAATATTTTTTAAAGGCTTTTGTTTATTTCTTGAATTTATTGGCTGTGACTGAATTCCAATCACGTTTGATGTCACCTAATGCAGTGACTGTTGAATCCTGGATCTTAAATTTTGGAACTATTATTTGCACGAATATTGACGTTCATTAGTTTCTCTCCTTACTTGGTCATGGTGAGTGCAAGGTTGTAGTTGGCCATCTTGATCTTGTTCTGGGCTTCCAAATGGGTCATCCCATCTGTGCTGACTCCATCAATAGCAACGATGACATCTCCTTGGACCAGGTTGCCCTGCGCCGCTTTGCTCCCTGGTGTGATCTGTCCAAACAGAAAATGTAAATCTTAAATTTGCTCACAAAATCTATAATGAAATATAGTGCAGACAGAGGTATCAAAATAAAAATGCTTTGGTTCTCTAGCTGGATTTGTAAACAATTAAAACTTAACTCTTCTTTATTAAAATATAAAAAAATGATACAAAAAGAGACATCAGTCTAACATCGTCTCCATTAAGAGATATCCTCATGTAGGCTTCTAGCATATGTGATCAATTTATCCCACATACCACAGGTCAGTGCACACGCCAATCGGCATCTTTCAATCACTTTATCATGAAAAGCTGGATGAAAAAGGTTCCCTGGATTATACGAAACAATCCAATCAAATCAGTCAAATGGTTTGTAAAAAATAAAAAATGATCAATGAGTTAATGATAATTATGTCTGAAAGCTTAATCTGAAAACTCACAACGGGAGTGGCGTTCTATTCATGTTTACTAACAACTGATAGAAAAACATCTTGAAGGCTTAACCTTCACTTACAATACAAAAACAAAAGCCAAACAGCTGCCAACTAGTCTGCATTCAGAAAAACTTAAATCTACATTGTTTATGAAAACATCTGAAAGAAAACCCATATCACTAGAGGATCTCCTACTTTCACTTTGAAAACAGACTGTTACAAGAATAAGATGTAAGCTGGATCATTGATTCTGTTGGTTCTTTCGTCAAACATCAAAGTAGTGGACACATTTAAATACTAACATGATGATGTTGCTAGTTGAAAAGTCAGAGGACCACCAAAGCTATTGAAATTCCTTCTGTGGACTAAATGTCTGAAACCTACATTTTTTCACAATCCATCTAATAGTGTGTGAACACACTTTATCATAACTTTAAACAGGGACCTTCAACATCTTTCTCAATACCATCCTGGAAAAAAAATCTAAAGGATGTCGTGTTTATTAGCCCTTGGAGGCCTTTCCTCTTTTTAGCTGCAACAGTGAGAAACACTAACATCAACAAATGGCATGCCATGCACCCACCACAACATAAAGTCCAACACAAAGCATACAAAATGTAATCTACTGAAGCTCGTCCCAAGAAAGAAGACTTAGACCAACGCTGGGGTGAAAAGGTCACGCTGTTGGCATGGCTGGAAATGATGAGTAGTGGGGGTTTTTAGTTGCTTTTATGTCACAACTGTTTCAAATACTTGATTCTGATTGGCCCAACAGTCTGGAATTACGGAGATATGGCTCTAATCCCAGACTCTGGATGGGCGAACTTTAAAAATAACAATCCATGGAATGAAGTCTGGTTAATTTCCCATTTATCTGATTGTTGTGGGGAGAAAGAGAAGATGAAAACAACAGGGAAAAGAGTAGAAAGATGCAAAAATGTACAATATGACAGGGAAATCTACAAAACTGAAGATTGCAAGGGGGTAATTGAACATACAGCAGTGTTTTAAAAGCCTGGTGAATGGTGGAGAAAATGTCAACAGACTCCCAGACAGTGACAAGACAGTAAAATCATTCAGGTGCTGCGCTGATTCATGTAGACATGTTTGCATTGCATCAATTCACCATCAGTGGCAATGGTCCACTTAAAAAGGTGGAATAGAAACCAGACAGGTTGAACAAGACCCAGGCGCAACGAGAAGGGGGTCCTGCTCACCCAGTCAGGATTCCATGCAACTTTAACAACCCGCTCTCTTTACATTCTCCATTGCATAACTCTAAGCTGCATGAGTGAGTGTTGAAGTCTCTCACTGTCCAAGAGGGGGGATTCTCATCCACAACGTGCACAAAATGATTTCAGGCGTGAGCTCAGACTGCTGCTGATGGAAACACGGCTGCAATGCGGAGTGACCTTTTGACCGGGCCGCTCTATAACCTCGAGGCCTCTGTGGCGCCTGGATCAAAATCGCAGGACACAAGTGTTCATGCCGATGTGTTAAAACCCGAACAGCTGTCTACACACCGCTAACCCCTGCTGAGCCACATCTCTACTCTACTTCTCCATAAACCCTCAGGTTGAGAGTGCTGTGACCATTGACCTCTACAAAGGTGGAGGTGGTGGAGGAAAATATTGTTTGAGACGGAGAGATGGAAACCTTTTAGTACACATCTGATAGACTTGAAAAATGTGAAATTGTCCTTTGATAAATCCAAATTTTGTGGAAAATGTTCAAAACAGAGTGCTGGGAAACAGGAGAAATCTCCAGGATTACAAACACACACACACACACACGTACAAACACAGTGATAAAGGTTAAATAATGCGGTGACACTTAGCTGAAGCTCTTGCTCTGACTCATCTGGCTGACATTTGAACTAAATGCGGGTTAATCGGCCTGAATGACAACATCGCCCCCTAGAGACGGGCTGTTGGCTGCCTCTGACTGTGACTGACAGCAGGGAGCCAATCCCAGTTAACACTCAGTTTAGCTTACTGGTCTAGATCCAGTTGGAAGACTTCCTGCACTGACGACAGAATATATTCAACAGAGCTCAGGGCTACATTCGAACAATATCAAAATATCAAAAATATCCCAAATTATGGCACATCATACATAGAAACCATCAGAAACATGCTGCTCAAAGCTACTGCAGAACTGAACTAAAAATATGAACACACCATGTGGTGTATGTGGTGCTGTGGCTTAGCTGGTCAAAGGGCCTGTCTTGTAAACAGGAGATCCTGGGTTTAACTCCCAGCAGTGCCTTCAAAAAGCAGCCAACTCCACTTCATGAGTTTGACATGTTTAATCCCATGTCAAATGTCTCTTGGTACTGTCTGCGTTCCATTACCGGTGACACAGCTTAAGGTAGTAAAAGTTTTGTTATGTAGGTGAAATTGCTTAATGAATCATGGAGCCTCATGATGACCCAGTTCTAAAAGTTTTTTAAAGCTTAAACAAAGAATATAAAATTCTAAAAAAGGTCTCCCTGGGTGCATTTATTCTATGCTGTTGCTCTCCTGAGCCAGGTTACATCCTCTGACAGGATATCCCGACTGCTCGGGCATTAGGCATTTAAGGAAGGTGTTGTATACATCCCCCAAAAATCAGTGTTATTCATACTTAAAAAAAGTAAAATGACAGATTTAGTCTAAGATATCAATTTCTAAGATCATTTCTATTCAAGAATGTTTGCACATCACATTTCCTTGTGGAGACAAATTACAATTGAAAAGCTTGGTTTTTACCTCGGCGACCATCCGATTCCCAACCCAATACCCTACAGACTGAGCTACCCGCCCCCCTTGACATTGGGTGATACATTTCATTAACTGTAAATTGGAGCTGCTGGTGTGCGGACTCAGTCTTCCTTTTGAGTTTGTTTTTTTTAATCCAGCACCAAGTACTCAACGATTCGGATGTGCGTGCTGTTGGAGATTTTCTTGTCGAAAACTAGCCCTCACAATGATGGTCATGAATATGCTGACGTACTACTAAAGTATATCTTTAAAAATGCCTTGCTTAATGACCTATATTGTTTGTGTGGGGCTATGACCTGGTTGTCTAATGTGCCTGTTTACCAAACAAGATCTCCTTGTCTCAAAGCAGTGCATTACACATAAGTCAGTATTGTTTCTTTCCAGCTTCAGAAGTATGTTCAGACAAAATGTATCCCATAACCCAGCTAACATGACTTGAGCCAAAAATCCATCTTTAAGTTTTATACCATGTCCTTCTGTATTGCCAGTTATTTTAAATTGTTATTTGAAACATCAGTATGAGTCGGCTCAGAATGAGAAAATTTTAATTGGCAGATTCTGAACAACCGTTATTATTTTGTGGATTATCATTGTTTTAATATTAGAACTACAGTTCCCTTACTTGAAAAAGGACTTGTGAAGCTACATTGGGGAAAAAGCTGTTTTCCAGCCATTTATTGCCAAAGTAACAGTTTGGCTGGATAACAGTGAAAAACTAGCACACACACAGACACACACACACACACAGACACACACACACACACACACACACACACACACACAGACACACACACACACACACACACACACACACACACACACACACACACACACACACACACACACACACACACACACACACACACACACACACACACACACACACACACACACACACACACACACACACACTAATGCTGGTATGTCAGCTAAAAGCTCCAGCCGAGCCTGAAAACACAAAGAGCTGCTGAGCTGTTGATCAGACAGCACGAGTCTATGCTGTGAAATATACGAGTGGTCTGTCTGTTGTTTCCCACAATGCACCAGGCTGCAGGATCATAACATCCCATTATTCTCTCTTCCCTTCTTTTTTCTCTGTCTCACTTCTACCTTTCATGAACTGAATCTTTAAAGAGACAGTTCTTATAGACCACAACAACTTCAACAATGTTTTTCACTATTTTGATACAAACAGCAACACAACCTGTATTTAGATTAAAAGATACAAGAAATATTACACTTAAAGGGGTCACATAAAGTATCTATCAGAGTATGTTTGTCATGGAGGGGAAATATAAACCAGAGAACTGCAGGAATTCAAACCCGAGATCATCTGTGTAGTCAGATGCTTTTACTAACAAAGGCTCAGCACTTCAGGAAGATCCTGGGTTCAAATCCCAGCAGTGCCTGAAAGAGATCAGCTCACTAACATGCAGACCCTGATGTATACTTCCTCATGAGAAGGAGAGTTATGACTGATGCTGTGATATGTTTTAAATAAAAACAAAAATGTGTTTCTTTTTGTCTTTCAAAATCAGAAATTGTGCAAGTGAAAAACCATCTGACTCCTCAGGATTCTTCTACAATATGATATTTTTATGACAGAGTATTTTCTGATCCACGATGAATCCAAAGGAAACAAAACAGGAAAAATAAAGAAAGGGCAAACATTACAGGAGGCACGTTAAATTGGTTAAGGCCCCTTTCTTGTTGACCAGAGATCCAACAATGCCTCATTTTGGAAACTTCTAATGTAAAATATGTATCCAAACTGTAAGCGAAACCTCTTCTACTACCGTTTATTTCAGTCCCCTGTCTGCTAATTCCTCCATGATGTAACACACTGTATGTACCTGAAAGTCTACTCAAACAGCCGTTGGACAGTGGATGTTGCAAGAAGAAGAAGTGCTGTGATTAAATTGTTTAAAGTCTCAGTAACTGCTCAGATCCCAGCAGTACTTCAAGATTGTAGGTAGACTCATTTAAACACTTAATTTTGAAGCTTTTGCAAATTATGCATCTTCCATAAGGTGAAAATAACTGTGTTTTATTTCTTTAAATCAATATTCATCTTATTTAGTCGTGCTCAGCACCAAGCATTGGTACTATTGAAAATGATGTTTAGATTATTCGCTGCACATCAGGAGGCTGACTCTGGAAAATAAATGACATCACTGGCGGCAACCTCCAAATGAAACCAATAAGAAAGTGCAAGAACTGCAGTTCCTTGAGTGTCCACTTGAGGCTGGCTTCAAAAACCAAGAAATCGTTGTTACGCCCTGTATTAAAATTGTTTCACATTAAGATGGGGGTTTTAAACAAACATTTGAGCTGACCAAAGCACATACAGTAGATAAATATCATGTTGTTATTAAAGATGTGCATTTATTCTGGTAAATCAAAGCTTTTCTTAATTAAACTGGATTCAAGTGGAGGACATTGTTATTAATTAAGAGGCTTAGTTGGGTTAAAGTGCATGTTTCGCGAATGGGAGATTCATACAAATGCCTCCTCTTCTGCTTTTTAACTCTTTCTGCTCTGTTGGAGTTTGTTGCCTGACTTCATCTGATTTCAGATTATGTCACCACAGCCGCTTGGATTAAAGTGAACAAATGTTTGAAGAGTTTGTCCTTCAGGAAACTGCTCACTGAACTCGAACAATGTGAGGCCTGTCCAGGCTGCAGGGTGCCCTACTTTGAGCCATTCACACTGACCCACATACATGTTACACACTACACCCACATACACACTATACGCTGAACATAATCTTCCTGGATTGAGTTCATGATATCCAATCATGCAGACTTTCTATTTGTCTGAACAATTCAAAATATGATCATGGTTAGGACTTTGGAACAGCTTAGGGGTTTGAATGAAGGGTAAGTGTTGGTAAACTTGGCTTGACTACTTCTGCCTTCAGCCCAGATTCATCTAAAAGCGTTCAGCAGATCTGAAAATGTGAATCTGGACATCATCAAATCCCCGCCCCCAGCAGGGACTCTCTAGGTATGTAACAGCAGAGAAGCAGGGAGGTAACTGATAAGACGTGTGTGTGTGTGTGTGTGTGTGTGTGTGTGTGTGTGTGTGTGTCTGTGTGACCTTCAGTAGCTATAAACAGACTCCTGCCTGTCAGCAGCTACAGCCGCTTGCTGCCACTCTGCAGGCTCACCGAGCTGCAGCTTCAGGCAGCAGAGACAAATATCAGGGTGCTGCAGGAGCGGTTGCAGACATCACTGCAAGTTTTGGGGCTACAAGCCTTCAATTATGTTCCCGGATCATCAGGACTTTCTCTTTGACCAGGCAGGCTTAGACTTGAAATTTTTGTATATGATTCACTTTACAATCAGACTCCAATACATGAACTTTTGTAAGGGCCTGATACGGTTAAAAATATATACGATTATTTAACAGCAGCAGGCCTAACACACACACACACACACACACACACACACACACACACACACACACACACACACACACACACACACACACACACACACACACACACACACACACACACACACACACACACACACACACACACACACACACACACACACACACACACACACACACACACACACACACACACACACACACACACACACACACACACACACACACTTTACAGAGAACACAAGTGTTTAAATATTTAAAAACTGCTTCAGATTTTGTTAACACTGACTAACTTTACATTGTTTGCTAAGACATTACACTGTGACATTGACGTCCCATAAAAATGACCAGCTCATCCTTGTGGTGATCATCAGTAATCCATCCTTGTCTGCAGATATCCTGGAAACAGTCAGCATTTCTATTAAGAGCCGAGGCACTAACATGAAATAATCTACGGATTGAAAATCCAGATCAGTTTTGAAAAAAGGATCACAGTGTTTCCATTCTGTACCGTTTGGGATCCCCTGATCAGGATGACCAAGTGCAGCTGTAACAGGATGAGGTGTCATCAGGAGCTCTCTGAATGCTGAGTCAGCTCACTGAGTTACAGCGGGAGTCCAGTTACTGAGAGCTCGGCTTTCACGCGGACTGTAAAACGTTATCAGAGTGACTCAGAGCAACACTCAGCTGGTGAGCAGCGTTCCACAGGCAGAAACAACATGCCACTGACATTGAAGCATTTCTGCAGAATTAATGAGTCAGTGTATCACATTAGGCAGTAAAAGCTTTAAGATGCAGAATTATAACATAACTTGCTTCACTATTTTACACGTTCTCATGTTCCAACAGTGGCACTGAATTGTGTGACACAAACTACAATCACACACCTGCAGTGTTTTATTTAAGGTCTGTCTGAGTGAAAATAAGTAGACTGTTTAAACATACAGAGAAATGAATGTGTTGGTTGGATTAATAATGATGAAATGTGATTAATATGATGAACAATATACCAAGGAATGGGCAAGGAAAGTAAAAACATTGGATAGAAAAAGGTCTGCACTAACAAGAAGAGAAGTTCAATAAATGTATCTTCTTAATGTGTCCTAGTGAACTGTGATTATCTCTAGAGATGGGATCGATCTAATCCATTATCTCTATCAGGTCCGATATTGACGTAATTTACATATCGGATATCGGACTGACGACGCCGATGAAAGGCACCGATCAAGAAAGATCAATGGGCACTTTAAACATTCTCAGCTTGCACAGTGTCACCCACATTGGTGAAGGGTTACTGTCCTTTGTGATGTCACAAAGGGAAAATCTTCAATCAGCCCGTTTGAGTACACATTTTCTGATCTCGCTTTGAAGACATTCAGACTGAATAGTAAGAAGTGCGCACAAATTGTCTCCATCGGATCAAAACAGAAAAAAAGTGAATCGGTGCATCTCTAATTATTTCAGTTTTTTGCTGAAATTTTAACCCTTTTCTTCACTTCATTTCAAGCCACCAAGTATCAACTTAACTCACGCATATAAAAAACATGGCAATTATATTCTGTGTCAACTTTCATTCATCCATCATGTTTGTTTCCAATTGGCTTCAGCCCCGTCACAACCCCTAGTGGAATTAATAAGGGCTTGACAGATCAATGGATGTTTCCAATCTATTCTGCAGTCTTTATTGTAGTTCACTCATTTCAATGTCCTCACACTGCTTTAGAGGATGACATACTTCGTGTTTTAAAAGAAGAACATTGAAGTGAACCTGGGAACCCTCCTCTTTGTTGATTCTTTATGTAATGTCTGTCCTTATTCTCTCATATCCAAACAGATCATCTGCTGTCCTCATCTGCCTGCTTTATAAACTCAGAGCTGTGATTGTGACATTTCAATTGTGCCTGCAGCCTCATGTGGCTTTTAAGAGAAAATGTCACCGTGCTTTATTGCAGAATTTATCAATATTACAAAGAAAGAAAACAGTTGCTACTACATCCAGCAAGTCAGTGAAATACAGAGGGGAGTGAGCCTTAAAAACCTGACTGGGACATCTCGACCGCAAGTCTTGATGAGCTCAAAATGTTATGTAAGACACAACTATATATATATATATATATATATCCCTGTGATTGATAGGAGTAGTGTCCAGGGTGTACCTCGCCTCTCGCCCAATGCCAGCTTGGATCAGCTCCAGCACCCCCCACGACTCCGAATGGGAAAAGTGGTATAGATAAAGGATGGATGGATGGGACAACTACATTCAGTTCTCAAAGTGTATTTAAGTGATGAAGAAAAAGCCATTTGGAAAAAGTGAGTATCAGACAAAAATACTGTGTGGGGAAACTTTAAAATAAAACCTGAGAACAAAACATTTAAACTGCATTTAAAAGAAAAAAACAATCCTCCGCCAATGTTTTTACTGTTGAGGCAAAAGAAACAAACAAAGAAAGCATCGGGCAATTTATTGTATTTCTTGCCAAATATCCTCCTAAGAAGCACTTAATATAAACATGCATATCTGTCAAAGATTACAAAGCAGGTGTGTTTAACTCCGTCTTGAATTACATGCTAAGGTTTACACGGAGCTCAGCGTAAGTTCAAGCAAGAAGACTGGTTATATTCTCTCACACATTTATTCAATTATCTTCATTCAACTTAGCCACTCCCTCTCTACCACTTCCTCCGTCTCCCTGCTCTGGTGATCAGCTGATTTGGGGCGTTTACTCGTCAAGTAATACTCCAACCCGATTCCGCCACAACCTTTCTCAAACAATCATTCCGCCGCGGTCAAATTTTAAAACCCTTTCTCTCTCTGCCACAGTCAGTTTGTCATTTCAGTGCGATCACTGCGACCCTCCTCCGCCCCAGTCACCCCCATTCCAGCTCAGCAGAGTCCAGATACAGCCTCAGAAACCCACTCCTCATCACATCCTGCATTCTTCTATCACATCCACCATCACCAGTGTTTAGACTCCATAGGGGATTATCCTATCCTGCTGTCGGGCCTCATTACACCTCCGAGTACATGAAGTTGTCATGATGGAGTCTAATTTATTTCCTAAATTGTTAAATAAATAATTGTTCACTCTTAATTAAATCTCTCCTGATTGAAATATAGTTCAGCTGAATGTAAACATCATTAAAGTACTCTGCAGGTTCAACACTAACAGACTTACTTCACACAAACCTTTCATGTGGTCTATTGTTGATATAAAAATATAGGTTATTGCGACCTTAAAGAAGAGCCTGTTTCTGTGATTGACAGCTCTCCGCTCACACCCTTCATTATTGAGATCCAGGGACTGACAGATGAAGCAGCTGTTTAATTAGTTCCGCAGATTTTCCTGCTTTTAATGTGACAGTAACTTGCCGTTGAGCCCCCTCGGAACAAAAGAGTGGAGCCTCTTTTGTTTTTTAGATCATTCATTTTGCTGTCTCTAATTAATCCTCATCTGTAGCTGTAACTATCTTTCTGTATGTTATAGAATACTGGCTGTAGAAACCTTATTGGCTGCATGTTTGATGAGTTCAATCTTTAAATTCAAGTCTGCAGTATTCTATATTTTCTTATTGTCAAAAATGTTTTACCCTTTCCAAACACTTCCTAGCTCCCTGTCTTTATTTGTCGTCAAACCCACTGGTGCCTATACTAAAAACATACAAGCACCTCAAAAGTATTTATTTGAAGAAAGAATGTGCGACTCTTTGATCCGGTAGATGTCGCCCTTGAGCACCAGCATTAAACCAAAACAAACTGCTGTTTGGCGACACCTCCGCCACAGTGAAGCCTTTGCTCTCCTCCAGCAACACACCACCAACACCTCTCCACACGAAGGAGTTCTGAATTAGAAAGCACCATCATTTATATTTATATTGCTCGAGCTGCACTTGCCTGTGGCCTGAATTGTTATGTTCACAGGCTAATGTTAACACACTTTGGTTAACTCATAGCTTCATATTGCACATATATTGACACAGAATGACCGTGATCTAAACACACATACATGACGTCCAAATAAGCAGTGAATAGGCTCTGTTTCACTTCTTTTCTCTAGTCATTGACTTAAACAGCTTTATACGCAAGGCCGTCCCGCCCATGTAAAGATGATGTAAACACAGCTCTAACAACAATACAGCTGGCGTGACTCAGGCTTCTCCCTCATTGTAGACAGGCATGACTCAGAGAGACATTTAGAGAGGATATATTTGATTTCTGCTGTATTCAAGTGTAAAATGTGTCACATTCTTCCTTTAAATGGCTCAGTAACTTCCTAAAACAGCTGTCCACTGTAGTTGTTCACCAGCAGGAAAAAGTCTAGGTCTCTGCTGGGTCTACTTTCAGAGGTGGATCAATCCATGAGGTTCTTCAGCAGGACGGTGTGTTTGGGATGATCAAAAATAAATTACATTGTGAATAAGCTTGCTGGATTTATTTCTGCTTTACATAGTTGGGTAGGCCAAACATGATTATACGTTTTGCTTAAACATCCACACCTGTGCTGTTCATCTAACGCTGATCTTCATTTAACTGTGAGCCCCGAGCAGCAGATTGAGCCGGATTCTGCCTCATTTACTCCTTAATAGCACTGTTTAATACCTGCTCCCTGGACATACTGCTATAAACCTCTAGACCTGAGGGAACAATGACTGACAGAGCCAAAGGGGATCATGGGAAGCGTTCCCTATCCGTCCTTCAACCTGAAACTCTCCGGGGCTTCCATTAAAGAGAAATCGTGGCATAAATCCACCCGGCTGTCACAAAGAGAGCAGATTAGCTCCACATGGCACCACACACTGAGAACTTAATTCCAACAAGGCTCTGGTTTTTTGTTTTGCTTTGTGTGTGTGTTTATTTCCATCATGGACATATTTATAGTAAAAACGTGAAGAATGATGTGTGACTAAGAGGCTTTTTATTTCCACACAGGCTTACACTACGACGTAATGCAGGATGACAGGGTGGAGTATTTCGGAATGATTTTAACACCCAAAATAAATCCTTCATGGAAAACACACAAATTGTTAATGTTTTGAATAATAAACCAGCTAGCCATGAAATAGGGGGAAAGCCATCTTTGTTGGGTTTTTTTTTTTTATCCATCTTCATTGTCCTGTATCTTCTCTCATAACTGGTCACAAACATTTTACGTTGTGGTGACAAAACAGCCATTGTGTTGTGTGTAGACCATTAACTGAAAAGAAGACGTGGGCATGGCCACAGTGACATTGGTTGGTGGATGTTATTTAAGCCCCCGGGTTTGTCATTTTGGTGGTCTTAACCTTTTTTTTTTTTTTTTTTTAAGAAATTACCATATTTAAACAAGAGGGTGGATATACATTGTTACGCCCCCCCCCCCCCATCTTGACAGACAGGATATTGAAAGTGATTTGTCAAAAACAAAGGAAGACACACACTGTAGCGTACCCTGCTTCTAAAATGGCAATTCATAAAAAATGTCCCGCCTGCTGACCATTAGAAGATTGCAGGTTGCAAGATTGCCTTGGCTTCACTTTGCAGACCAGGACACGAAGTCCAGGTCTTATATTGAGTCCATAGATTAGTTTATGTTTGTGGTTACTTTAGAGCAACCTTGTGTCATTTACAAGTAATGACGATAAGTGGACAGTGTGTGTGATGTCAAATACACTCTGCCAGTCACGTCAGCTGTTGATGGCTGTTCACTATCACTCTGGTTCTGCTCGAGGTTTCTGCCTGTTAAAAGGATGTTTTTTTCATTGCCATTGTTTCCAAGTGTCTTCTCATCTGTATATAATAAAACAACCAGTACGGTCTAGAACCTCTCTTCATGTACAGCGTCATGCAACATCTTCCCATCAAACTGCTTTGTGTTTCCTCATTTGAATGAGGCTCACAGCTTCGCACCTGTGCATGGTACAAAAATACCTCACAGACAGAAGGTCAGGAAAATACCAAACGGATGTAACCCCGCCTATTGAGTAGCCATAAAGATAGACTGCAAAGAGAAAAAGACTCAGAGGGTCGTTGACCTGAGACACACAAGTTCTCACTGACTGTCAATGCATCTGCCCGAGTTTAAATTTAAACACTTCGATGAATTAATCATGGGTATTTTTGTCACCTGATTGTGGACTGATGTCTTTCTGTCAATGTGTGACGTTTCCTGAACAGTTTAATGTGTAAACAGCTGTGTGTGTATCTGCCAAGATGGCCGTGTGATGGAGTCACAGAATACTATGAACCACAGAGAGCAGAGGGGAAGCTCTGCGTCAGCTGTTCTGAATGACTGAGACTGCTGTGTGTGTGTGTGTGTGTGTGTAAACAGCTGATGGGTCTCATTGTGTCAGCGTGTTGTTCTACTAAGAGTTGCTAACTAAAGACAGACAGACTGCTCACTTGTAACTGTTTTTATTAAGTATGTGTTGTGTTTTGAGTGTGTGGTAATAACGCTGATCTTCACACTACAAGTGTTGGCTGGAGCTTTTTGACCTCTTCAAGCCTTTCACTCTTCATGCACCTTGGTAGCTGGTGAAGTTGTGCCAGAAAATCCCACTCTGCTTCTTCAGTGTTTTGAGTGTGTTTAATATTAGGGGGGGGAATCATGTGATCCGCATCCTGTCCTGTCTCTCTCTCTAATAAAGGTGTAAAAAGCCCCAAAATATATTCTGCTATCCACACCGAAGTTTGAACAAATGCACTATTAACCAAGACGCTCCTATTTGTTCTCTAAGCTTTTAATGTGGGTTGTTAATGATGGCTGTGCAGCTTTAACTAGTGTCGTACTATTGCAGTGATACAGAACACGTTAACACTGTATTACTACTAGGACAGAGTTTAGCGTCCCTACAGCAAAGCTAAACAACTGCCACCAATAATAGATCATTAACAATCCGCACATAACTCCTACAGCTGAAAATAGGAAATTGCAGTTGACACTTTACATCCATGGCCGTCAATAATCACTTTCTGACAATGCTAACGCTCGGTGTAAAGAGTCGAGTAGCGGCGCTGACTATTATGATTTAGTTACAGAATTGATGACAATGTCTTTACTATAAATACCTGAGATTAAGCACCAACATTTAAACCTATACAAGACAAATGTTCAGAAACTAAAATGACAATATTTTAAACTTGAATGAACAAACATTTTAACAAGACTCCAGATGTTTACTACTTATTGTTGGTTTGGTCTTCCAGTTACTTTTAAAGATCTGTAACCTTCAGAAGTGTGCGAGTGCTTTGGCATACAAACTGCCCGACTAAAAACGCGCTTATGTTTCTGTAAAGTCTAAAGCTGAGGACAAATCTAGAGCTGCTATCAATGAGCCAATAAACACAAACATCTGCAAGCTGTCAGACAAGTGCGTCTCCTATATCTCACAGGATTCTCTTCATCTCTGAAGCAAAACTTTTCCAGGAATAAATATCAACACTCTCCACACTGTGAAACATGTTTCCATCTAGTCAGTGTGATGCCTCCTTCACTGAAGGACGGCTGTCATTGAACCTTCTGTCACACAGAGAGGAGGCTCTATCACACTGTAAACCTGCACATAGAACAAGATCAAATGGGAGTTCAGCCTGAAAAAAATCCCTTCTACAAATATTTTAAATGAAGCTAGCGTAAGTTCAGTCAGGAAGACCATAATTGCCTTCACGATCAGGTCTGTTTCTCATTCATCCCGCTCACTCACATTTCCACTGTCATTCTGGAGCTGTCATTCTGGAGCTGTCATTCTGGAGCTGTCATTCTGGAGCTGTCATTCTGGTGCTGTCATTCTGGAGCTATCATTCTGGAGCTGTCATTCTGGAGCTATCATTCTGGAGCTATCATTCTGGAGCTGTCATTCTGGTGCTGTCATTCTGGAGCTATCATTCTGGAGCTGTCATTCTGGAGCTGTCATTCTGGAGCTATCATTCTGGAGCTATCATTCTGGAGCTGTCATTTTCTGGGGCTGTCTCTGGATAATCAGCTGTCTCGTCATCAGTACTCATCTAACCAATGGCATGGCGTTCCTCCCTCATTGTCAGCCTATCATCGTTCTGTACCTCTTTTAAATATGATTCTTTCTCTGCCTTAGTTCCTTCATGCCGATGTTTTGTACGCCCCTCCACCTCCCCATCACCGCCCATCTTTGCAGAATCATCATCCATCAATTCTTCACCCATCTGGTCTCATCAAGTCATCAACTTCACCACCACCGCTAGTGTCTGGACTCCATCGGGGGATTGATTCTGTTGACGTTCAGAATTGTCATTCTCCAAACACATCAATCACCCCATAGAGTCCAAGCGCCAAGATACCTCTGTCAACATTTCCATGTTATCCATTAATAAATAATGTTCTTAATTCACTTGTCACTCCTGATTGAACTAAGTTTCCTGTGTGTCTCCAGTTGCTTCTGGTCCTTCTCAGCCTTCACAAAAACATTTCAAATGAGGAAATCTAAACATGTTTGTGATCAAAGGTACTTTAGAAAATGATCATTAATCAATCTTTTATCTAAATCCAATTTAAGTGGAGGAAGGGGCAAATCCTGTCATTGGGCGAGAGACCTTACCTGGAGGTATGCACAAATAGATCATGCCACATCACACAGAAAGATCCCTTCTGCCTAAGGATTCGAACCAGCCTCTTTCGGAAACTTGAATTTGATAACTCTTCTGAAAAATGATGATATCTAGGTGTTGTAGGCTGCACCATGAATTGCAATTCTATTATTTGAGCATATTCAGTGAACATAACTCAAAAATTTATAGCAAGAAATATGATTTATTTTCATGTAAACAACCAACGCATTCACACTCAAGTATGTGCAATGTACCAGGTGATTAGAGGCCTGGACATAATAGCCATACTTTAGCACCATTTTGACGCAGTCAGAAGAAGCAGCTAGCAGCTACTCGAAGATTAACTGGTGCACATTTGCTGGTGATTAAACTGCTTTTGCATATAGTATGGATTCATGTTGCAAAATGAAGAACAGCCAACATAGAAACTTCCTTCTTCATGACAGTTTACTTTCTCTACCATCTGTGGTTTGTGGACTAAACATTTGAAGATCTCATCACATGGCATCACTTCCAATCTTCTTAATGTTTAAGCCTTTTCCTTTTCATTGCACTCTTCCTTTAAAAAATGTGAATCAACAAAATGAAGATGTCTCAATCAAAACTAAATATTTTCACACAGAACGTAAAATGTTGTCATTCCTATTTTCAAAGGATTTCTTAAATGTAAGCTGATCATGTCTCAATCACCAACAAGAAGCCAACAGATACACGTGAAAGGATCCTAGCAGAATCTCCTGTGAGCACAGAAAGACACTGGATGATAAAGAACTACAGAGTGAAGCAGAGAAAAGGAGGTAGAGGAGTAGTTTCTGTCCCTGTCTGTGGTCTATTCATTCCTGCTCTGTCTATTCAGAGAGCCTCGACTGTGAAACCAACACCAGCTCCACTTTTAGGCCCCCCTGGCTCTGCTTTCGGCCTCACTGACAAATCCTAGCAGCCGTCTCACCCCTCGCGGGGCCGCAAGGGGGCCGAAGATCTCACCCTGACATCTTTGCATGTGTTTCTATAAATCATCCCCTGAAGTTCAGTTTCAAACAAAAAACAGCCATATGTAACAGCAAAGAGTTAACATTGAACATGAAACAGGAAGCAAAAGACATGAAACAGGCAGAGAAAGAGCAGCTCCATGTTCCAAGAGCAACTTTAAAGGACTGTACCGCTGCTTAACAAAGCACAGTTTCCTCTCCTTCTGGTGGGCTGCCACTGACTGCCATTCATTTCAATAAACTATGAAGTGAACTCTCAACCTTGCTGTTGAAGTTACGCCAGGTCTCTGTGGTGATTCTTGCTCCTCAAACTCTATAAAAATGAATCAAAGACTTTTACTGCACGCTTTTTAAAAGGATTTTCTGAGCAATGGCGAGCAAAAGCCGCTCTCAAGGTGAAAACATTCTTCTCAAATCATTTACGACTACAAGTCCTTGAATCTTTATTTTGCTATGACAAGTGAAAAAAATCTGCCAATGTGGATTTAAATCATTTCTTGTACATTTTAGTCAGTGCAGCAACACGTTTCTGTCTCATTTTAACTGCTTCACAATGGGGTCTTTCTCTCTTGGGTCTTTCATTTGGTTAAGTATTCCATGGATCAGTTCTTCTTAGTGAAAGAAACTTTGGAGTCCCTTGTCCTATTCTTCATTCAATGTCACTTTTGAGCCACTTTTTATGTTGACAGTGGATAAAAGTGAGATGGCAAAAAAACGAGGACATGCTACCAAGCCCCCCCAAGCAGAAATCCTCCCCCCCCCCCCAGGGACCTAATATTACATGATCAGCTATGTAACAACAAGAAGCCACACCTTGTCCCTTTTTGTCACTCATGTAAGAAGAGTTATTTAAATAAGATTTTTCTAAGTTAATGCCTTTTTTTTATTTTTTTTTTTCTGTCATTTGTAACGAAGAAACATAAAGAATTCCAGGACATAAAAATGACTTGATTGGACATAAAAACACATCCAGAGGCTGGTAAATGATGGTTCACCTCGGAAAATCAACAAAAGTCATAAATGCATGTTTACTTCATTGATAGAAAACTAGTAGGCTCCACTGCAACAGTTAAGCTCAATCTCAGAAACAAATACTGGGATCTTCATTCATGAATTAAGTGATTGAGTTGTTCCAGTAAAGATAAAAAATGTATTTTCATATCACTTTGAAGCAGTTTCTTACCCTGGAGATGGTCAGCGGCATGTTGAAGTCCTTCCCCCCCTGCAGCCTGAAGCCCCATGGGCCGGGGCCGGGCAGTGACACAGTGTAGGCGCTCATTCTTCCACACAGTTAAAAAGGAAAAAACGAAATCAAAATTTCTTAGAGCCCACACGCAGCTGCTGGAGGGATGGGAGGGCAGGCCGACAGCGAGTAGCCTCTGAAAGATGACAGAGAAAAGGTTACGAGACAGGTGAAACGATGGAGAAACAAATGTGACGCGTGAACTGAAAGAACGTCAAATCACGAACCAGAAAGAGAGAGAAAAGAGGTGAGCGAGGAGAGGGAAGAGGACTTGCCTGTTCAGAGGAGCCGAAGTGACAGCCTAAGAATAGCCAGAGATAGCCCTGTTGCATTGTGGGGGGGGGGTGGAGGGTGAGGTTGGGTGAGGTAGGGTGAGGCAGGGCGGGGGAGAAAGGAGGGGGGTGTACTTATATGGTGTGAAAGGGGACACCTGGCATGCCAGGCCCGTCGTGATTCACCGGGGCTAATATAGACCCAGAAATTCTTCTATACACCCCCTCCCATTCTTCCTCCCCCCCCACCCCCCCACGTCCCATTATGACCAGGGTCTCCCTTGGACCCAATCAGGGGCGACGGCGGGAGATGTCTCATTATCTTCACGGTGATAAAGCACGAACTGAAAGGCCACGAGTTAAGTGGCTCCGATAGCTGAAAGGTCATCAGCAGATGGATATTTGAGCAAGGTCGCAGGTTCAGATAGTTAAAGGATGAAATGATTTTAGTGAATATTCATATAGTTTTATCAACCTTCAGCTATTTGACACTTTAATCTTGACTAATTATGTAAAGAGAGGACATATCAAAGGCAAAAACTCAGAAAGTTTCCTCCAACAATATCGCAAAACACCGCAATATATTACACCTTACCCCTGTATTGTGATACGTACCATATCGCCAGACTACAGATACTAGACTGACTTTGATAAGTACACATATACCAACTACGTTTCACAGTCTACTTTAGTGCTGACAGAAGAGTAACGAGACAGTCCTTTCCCTCGACAGTAACACATGTACACCAGGTTAATGGTTTTTCATTTGGGCAGGTGCTAACAACAACAGGTGAGAATTCCCCTGAACACACACACACACACACACACACACACACACACACACACACACACACACACACACACACACACACACACACACACACACACACACACACACACACACACACACACACACACACACACACACACACACACACACACACACACACACACACACACACACACACACACACACACACACACACACACACACACACACACACACACACACACACACACACACACACACACACACACACACACACACACACACACACACACACACACACACACACACACACACACAACTGTCAGAGTGTGTGAGGTTTATGTAACGGCTACAGAAACATATCTGTTTTCAAACCTTATAAGAAACTTAAACTCGACATTTGTGTTTTGAAATGACACAAAATTGTTTTGTTTTCACTTTATTATGAAAAAAAAAAACATTTCTACAACTAAAAACCAACTAACAACTTTGTAAAACAACTTCCCTGTCAAGTTTTTTGCCTTCTTTTTTTTTTTAGGGCTCTTCAGCTTCTGTCCACCGACTGACAGGCTGACCTCAGAGCAGCCTTTATCTGCTCACTCTGTGACATCACCTGCTAAGTTTAGACACTTTGTCACAGAGAGGAATCTGATGCAGGCACTGTGACGATACTGCTGGAGGACAACTTCCCCACGGTGCATTTATAATATCTATTTGACGTGTGTGTATGTTAAATAGCTTGTCTCACCTTTGGTCCTCAAATACTGAAGCTTTCTACAATTCTGCAATTCTACAAATTATTTAGCAGATGCTTTTATCTAAGGCAATGTACATCAGTAAGTGCAAAAAAAAAAAAAAAAAAACAGCTTTAATTCTGATAGGACACGCAGGTGCTGACAGGCAGTGCGCAGAGGCAAAGCACAACATTGACAAGTGTTTTTGAAAGTTGTAATCAGCATCAAAAACCATCGTAAATATCATCATTGTCAATATCGAACAAAATCATCATCGTCATCATCCTCGGTATCATTAAGTGTGTGGGTGTCATGAACGAGCTGGGTCTTTAGCTTTTTCTTAAAAGGTGAAAAGGGACTCTGCAGGTCAAATAGAGTTTGTATGTATCGTACTGTATGCTTTACGTCTTTGGTTGGAATGATACACCAATACTTTTTGGTTCAGTTTAGGAAACACATAATGTTGTTGGTCAAAATAATAACTCAACACTTACTTGAATATTGATATTGGACTTGGTACCTGGTCTTCTGAGTGAAATCCTGAGTTAAACCCATGAACTGCCACCCAACTGTCACTTAATCAGCGTTTGACAAACTAACTAACAGCTGTTGATCTGATTAGCACTGGTGGTTAGCGTTGTTGCCTCACAGCAAGGAGAACCTGTCTGCCAGCTGGGGTCTTTTTATGAGGGGCTTTAATGTTCTCAGTGTGCCTGTGTGGGTTCAGTCCAGGTACTCCAGCTTCCTGTGATAGTGTCAAGACATGCTCTGTAGGTTAATTGTTGACCCTTAATAGCCAGTTCCCAAACAGCAGGTGTAAGTGTGTGTAAGTGGTTGTCTGTCTCTGTGTGTGAGCCCTGTGATTGACTGGGGACCTGTCCAGGGTGTACCCTGCCTCTCACCAAATGACAGCTTGGATCAGCTCCATCCCCCTAGTGACTCTTAACTGGATAAGCTGTGTAGATAATGGATGGACTGAATCATTTACTGTAATGCTTTGTTAGCCTCCTCCTCCTCCTCACATGTCTGTACATTGATACTTCTTTTGTGGCAAGATACTGTCACTGTCTGTCCTTCAGCAGAACAATCTACATGTAAACATTTGCTTCAGAAGCTGTAGAAAATATAAGGACTGCCCTAGGAATCTGCCTGAGATGCTCTCTCACACATGTCCCTCAGAGTGTGAAGCTCGCCCTGTCAGACAGGATGAAATCCAAGAGAGAGATAGTCTGACACTACAGTGACAGTTTGTTGCCTTCGTATCAATGCTGTTCTTAATTGGACAGATTTACAGTGTGAGTGGTGAGGAACATACTGCTGAACAGGAAAGAATATGAAGCAGATTCCCCTCATGCAAAAGATTGCAAATGTCCTGCATCATTCACATGAGATAGACATCATCGCCCACTTGCTCAGAGGGAACTGTCCTGAATATTTTGCTAACACACATCAGCTAACGATGACTGAACGTGGACGTTTTACTAGGAGGCTAACAAGGAAAAAGTACAGGTCAAGTCTAGATGAAAACATTCAGCCATTTGTGTTGCCAAATGAATCTTACAGCAAATATCTCATCCATTGCTTATCCCACTTGGGTTCACTTGGCGCGAGAGCCAATCAGCTGTCGTTGGGTCAGAGGTGGGGTACACACAGGACAGGTCGCCAGTCAAGGCCTGACACACAGAGACAAACAACCAGTCACACTGAATGGGAAATTTAGAACCACCTCACGAACATTAAAAAATCCAACCAGAAAGGCCCTCTCCGACAAGAACTCAAACCTGGAACTTTCTTGCTGTGAAGCGACGGCACAAACCACTGCATCACCGTGCAGCACAACGTAAAATACATTAAACCAAAATCCAAATACAATGAAAATAACATGACTTTTCATCCGGTTAAAATAAACGCTGTTTAGGCCTCGACAGGTTTGTTAGTGGGCAGTCCAACACAGAGACACATAACGGCTATATGAGCCGGGTGTTAAATAGTGTGCATGCGTGTGGGTGCACAGTATGGGTGTGTGGGTTACAGTATTCGATGAAAGGGGACGATGGTGTGATAGTGGATCTCTCTCTCTAAGCCTTAACAACGTAGCTGACCTCAGTGCAGCTGTGAATAGTTTGTCATTTTAAACGACTCTTTAATAGAGCTGACTTAATAAGTTAAATGTCAGTTTAGTTAACATAATGCCACACACACACACACACACACACACAGTACAAGACTTTAATATTGTAGTAGCCTTGTATTGAATATATTAATCAGTTTGTCTTATTTAAATCCTCATTTGAAACTTGGCTGTTTTCTGCTTCTCTGGAAAATAAAACAGCTGTTTTTTTAATATTCATGTAATGTTTAATTAATAAATAAATAAATGGTTAATTAATTAATTGTTTGTTTTTTCCCTCAGCATTTCATTTATGTTTCTACATGGGCCACACTGCAGGCTTAAAAACAGGGGGGCACTGTTGCTACCTGTCAACTACCTGCTATTTAACAGTTATAACCTTACAATTATAAAATAGCTCAGACAGATCTGTAAAAAGCTTGGTGGGAAATAAATTAGACCTGTCTAGATATAGCATAAGCCTACTGGACACACAAAAGCATGTTTTCGATTCGTTATTTTAATGAGCCACAGCCAGTTATCCTGTCATGTTATCACGGCTTTAATAAGATACATGAATGTTAGACAGTTGTTTAATCAGTTATGTTCACCTCTTGTCCCAGGTGAGCTGCAGACGGACACCGCCCACCTTTCTCCTGCTGCGTCCCGTCCTCTGATCCGCCCAGCAGGGCCGCTCCGTGCACGTAACTCAACCTACACCCCGACGACAACATAAACCGAATAAGTGACACTTTTTCTGTATCATGTTGAGTTAACTTTAGGGTTCAAAAAAGGGAGCAGCTACAAGTTGTTAATGTGAAATGGGCCCACAAAGCTGTGAGCCGGGCCGGCGGTGGATGCAACCTGTTGCCGGTTGCGTGATAAGCCAGGAGAAAACAGAAGCACGTGCGCTTGAACAGGTGGGACACCGTGTGAAAGGTGAATACCTTTTTGCAGCTGTTTATTTCTTCGCAGCTCCGTGAACCGCTACACACCAACCGGGACAGCCTTGCGGTGATCCGGGGATCCAGCTCCGGTGCCCGGGCCGGGCAGAGAGCAGGAGTGAGGCCCAGGGGTGGAGCAGGGGGAGGGGGAGGGGGAGGTGGTGTTTACGGTGGATTTTCATTAGAGGGGTTTTTATTTAAAGCTACAGGATACACTGACACTCCTGTTTGTGTGGTCACAGGTAGCAAAGTGCTTCTATGTTACACCATAGACTGTAAAAATAATGTTACACTGTAAAATAATATTTTAGTAGGCTTATTCTCTAATATCTTACTTAAATCATTGTTTAATTAGGCTACACTTATATGCACATTTCAACAAGTTGGAAATTATTAGGCTAATTAAACTTTGATTTATTATGTCAAGTTATCATTAAAAGCTTTATATGCGATTTTTTGATCCAGCAGATGTCGCCCTTGAGCACCAGCATGAAACCAAAAGAACTCACGGTGCATTGTTGTGTTAGCATGATAATGCTAGCGATCTTTATTATGCTCGTATCTTCACACTGTATGTAAATTTACTTGAAATGACCGTGATCTAGAAACGCTTACGTTACATTCAATTAATCAGTGAGTACAGTATGTTATTCTTCTTTTCTCTAGTCCCTCAATTAAACAACTTTTATACGTGAGGGGATGAGTCAGCCGGCCGTCCGGGCGATGTAAACAAACTGAAGATAGGACTCGGAAAACTCGGAAAACATCACAGACAGTGGGACTCGGGTGTTACACCCATTGTAGACAGTCATTACTCACAGTTATTTTCAGAGGATATACTTGATTTATATTATATTTTAAGAGTGAAAAATCGCATATTAAGCCTTTAAGAGAGTTCATATGAAATAATAATATTTTTAAAAAATGTAAAGGCGTTGAGCCTATATTTAATGAAACTTGATAGGCCTATCAGAGAGAAGCCACCTCTTTATTTCAAAGTCAGTCCTTGGAGTTAAAATTGATGTTTAGCTATTACCATCTGTTTCAGTGTATACCATTGTGAAATTAATTCATGTAATTACTGTTTAAAAATAACAAAAACAGGGAAATAATGGCCACGCCTACAGCACAAATGTAGGCCTACAGAAAAAAAAGTGTCCGTAACATGGCAACCAGTGTGCACATCGGCACTAGGGAGGAGGGTGAACGCTCTCTCCAATGTTTTGAATTTGGACTGTTGTACCCATTTTAAACGCTAGGTGTCAGAGTTACATATTGCTCCTTTAACTGTGTAATTTGAAATTTAAAAAGCATACCAAGAAAATACAACAGACGTTGAGTTGGTGTCCTGTTGTTGAACAAGTGAACATATCTTAACTAACTGTTCTTTTTAGGTTGTTTTTTGCAGCCTACTTGGACTGCTAAAAACAGGACATCTTCAGAGACATGGGACATAAGTGAAGAGATAGTGGGGGAAGACATGCACCAAACATCAGGATCATGAGTCAAACCTGCGACCTGTGCGGCGAGAACTGAAGCCTCTGTAAAAGGGGCACCTGCTCTATCACCTGAGCTTAACCAGCACCACCCAGATCTTCAGTTTAAGGAATTTTAAAGTACCACCCTTATTTGTGTACAGTAACATGAAGCCACTGCCATGACCTCTTAATTAAAATAATTAACATGTTTTATTCTGCTTTGTTCAAACTCATAAACCAACATGTTCATGTGAAACAGAAATATGCCCAATATTCTACATTATCTGTATAAAATGCTAAAACCTTCTCTCTATGTATAGAGGCATGAATAAAGGTGTTCAACAACAAATACAGTGAATAGAAGGAATTTATTTAGAAAAATAAATAAAACACTGAAGTAACAAATCTACAATAAATCATCTTCCTGTTTTTTAAACATCATTCTTTCTGAACAGTCACTTTAATAAACAAGGATTAATAATATAAACATCTGAAATATACCCAGTATCATTACTGTTTACGTAACACTGTGCAGAGTATGTACCGAGTATAACTGTCAAAGATTTGTTTGCACTTTCTGCAGCTGGACGCTAGGAGAAATAAAAATGACAAGAAAATGAACTAAGCTGGATTCAGGTGTGCTCATGGTTTAGATTCACCTGAAATAACTTTGTTTAGTATAATTTACACTTTAGTTTATAAGTAATACTGCACAGATAGCAGCCTGTGCAACTTCATTCAGTTCATGAACGTTTGCAGAAGAAGTAAACTTTGTTAAGCTATGTTAAGCCTAGTTTAGCTTCAAACACATGTTGATTAAGGTTAGCTAACTTTTTAGCATAGTTTCCACTGGCTAATCATTCAGTTTACATTTGACAGTCTGGTGCTAGTTACTCATTTTGGCTTCTATAGCAACATCTTTATTCAGCAACTTTTAAAAACAATTTATTTGAAATGAATGTTTGGTGAAGTTTTTTTTCAGCTATAAAAGAAGCTCACAATTAGCTTAGTGTGTTTTAGCCAATGAATGAATAATGTTGTTACACGACTTTTGCAGCTGTTCATGTTATTGTTGAGCTAAATGTTTAGATAAGTTAAATAGCTCGGTTCTACTTAGCTAATGGTTCAATTTTACAGCTTAAAAAGCTGCTCAACAGTCTGCTTGGCTAAATAGATGGAAACTTTTCTCCCAGCTAGAACTAACCGGTCCCAAGTTGTCATATCTGTGTTATTTTACAAGAGCAGACAAAGAGGAGTCTTTGGGAAAGGTACATAAACCTCACACAGAAACAATGTGTCAGATTGGCTTATAAAGCGCTGCATTACAATCAACAATTATGTCTCTTTAACCCCCCCTTATTAACACAAACAATATCATAGTCACATCCACTACACTACTCTTTAGCAAAATATACATTTAAAATATTAAATGAAGAAAAGAAACACAAACAGAAGAAAACAAACTGAAGAACACCTGAAAGCAGGAAATCTCTTAACAACATTTAAAAATGTCTTGGCTGTGAAAGTGCTTTTGCAGGAGCATGACATAGTACCAAAATGTTATCAGGAATGTATAGCCAATAGAAATGGATCTTTACATTTGTCTATACCAGTGGTTCCCAAAGTGGGGACCCAGAGTTATGACGGGGGCCCAACATGCATGGTTAATAAAAACACTGATCTTCACTGTGATTAAAGCATGGCAGATTTTGTGGGGGGACTTCAAGGGTAAATGTGTGGCTGAAAATAAATCTACACGTCTCTTTATTGAGATTGTGTAAGTCCTCGTGCTCATGGACTTTGCTGATTTGTGATGTGTGTATTATTTTTGTTGTAAAATGCAAAATAAAATATTATAAAAAAAAGAAAGAAAATAAATCTTCACTAAACTAAACCTAGATTGCAGTATCAGTTTTGATTTCTTCCTCTTTTAAACTGGCTTGTTAGTCCTTTTTTTCAGTAAACTGCTTTTCTGTCATTCTTCCAATGTTTGAGAGGGGGGCCCAGCTTTTAAAGTTTGGGAACCACTGGTACAGGTCAGAGATGCTGTTGGTCTGGAACATGTTTATCCCAGCTTAGCACAAAGACTGGAAGCAGTGAGACTGGAAACTGGTAGCTTTGCCACAAAAGTGGAAAAAGATACTACTCAGCCAGTCTGCCTACAGACAAGAAAGCCCAGTTAGATTTGATGAAATATTGTTCATAGATTTTAACAGTATGATTAAATTTAGGCTTTTAGAAAAATAATTATACGTGCGTTAAAAAGAGTTGTTTCTTGGTTTGGGTTGCTAAAGCAGAAGCTCAATAACACTAAAAATACAAGTTCAACTTTACATAACCTTGATTAAAACAGTGCTAGGATAAAATGCCCATTGCTTGCAAGTCCTGGTTAAAGTTACTGTAACGTTGAAGCTTTTGTTGGATGAGTTAACCAGGGTGCTTTTTCAAACTATTTTTATTTCTAGGATACGAAAGCTGTTCTTGTTTTCAGATTTAAAGTTTGGTTTTGAAATAGTCTCTTTCGCAGTGTCTCAGTCGACTCATTGAGAACCAATAAAACTTTGCATCTGTCAAATAACTCTGCAGAGGACTGAGCTGAATAATCACAGGTTAATAATAAAATGCAACAGATACCAAGAACACAAACAGGGAACCACAGATTTTGTTTTAAAAATTGCACCGTGTGCCTAACAAAAATCATCCATTTCCAAACAAATAGTCATCACATATTAATGCTGGGCTGTCTTAGAACCTCATTTTACCTCTCTTAGAGGAACTCATACATACACACAACCATAAGAAGACAGTCGAAAAACAACAACCTTGTGTCTATTTGCATGCTCTGACTGTGGAACAAAAATGATCGTTTGGCTTCAGTACTATACAGGCCTTCATTATATAATACCGTGTTGTGAGTCCACTGAAGTAGTCCTACATGATGGTTATACAGCCACAAAGGGTTTTCACTTAATTTGTTTTGTTCACTTAATTTTTCACTTCTCTGGACAATAGGGCCCTTCATACGAGTAGACTCTGAACTGCACAAACTGGCTATACTGTCCATACACGGAGGTCTAATCAGCCAAATGAACAACTAACACCTGTGTGTAGGTGTGTGAGGCTTTGATACAAAAATGAATAAACAGTAATAGGCCTCCCAAAGAGAAATAAAAGCATTATTTACAGATGATCTTTTTATTCCACCGATAATTCGCTGAATATAAAAGAACAACTTAACACGGAGTACATTGTTTTGAAGTGGTATAATATATAAATGTACTCTATAGTATCCACAGTAAATGTAAAATTGTCTTTTGAATTAAACGTTACAGGACAGCAACATGTTTCACCACTGACGCTATAGGTTGTGTCCATGTTTGCTTATTTAAAGGTTTAAATTAATTTCTTTCATGGCTTTGTTTGTTTCTGAGCTTTATGTAAACTAAATTTTTTGGTGTTTTTTAAACTATTCTTAAATACTGTATATGACTCAAAGTGAGATGGTCACTTGGCTGCATGTGATCAGCCGGGAGGAGGCCGGGCTTTACCCCGACCCTGCCTTTGTGTTGTTGTGGGTCGTCTTGGAGCCTTTCCGCCCACTGGGCAGGAAGGGGCTGGACTCAGTAGTGACGACGATGCTCGGGATTCGACCAATCGTGCCTCTCCTTACATGTGGCTCTCCAAAGTCCCCGCCCTGTCAGACAGACACACAGACAAAGGCTGTGTTACCATACATTTATTCTAATTAGTTTGTACTTGTAGAAACTATACACAACTCTGTTTCCCCAAAAATGTTAGAATGTAGGCTTTCAGCTGTTCTACAGTTCAGGGTCCCCTTTGTCTTGTTTAGTGCTTCATACTGCTCTAAACTTTTCCAATGGTGACAAATCAGGAGTGCAGGAAGGCCAGTTAGTTTATCGCCTGGAGTCATACAGAGCCACACTGTTTGCAATATGTCCAGAATGTGTTTTGGCAGTGTCTTGCTAGAACAAACAAGACCCTTGAAGAAAAAGTTGTGTACATGGCAGCATATGTTGCTCCAAAACCGGTAAGGTTCAGCATTAATAAAGCCCTCACAAATGTGCAGGTTGCCATTGCCGTGAGCATGAATGCACCCCCATACGATCACAGATGCTGGCTTTTGAGCTGTGCACTGACAACAATGGGTTATGTTCCCTCTCCTCTGTAGTTCAGAGAACAGGGTGTCCAATATTTCCACACAGAAAGTCAATTTCTGACTCGTCAGTCCTCAGGACAACTTTTCCATGAGCCTGGACCCCGAGACGGAGGCTGCATTTCAGGCAGAGATTCAGCTAGCATTTGTGAACGCAGTGATGCAATGTGTTCACTGAGGGGTTCCTACGCCCATGCAGTAATGTCCACTACACTACAGGGTCCTGTCTGTTTTCAATGCAGTGCTGTTTTATAGCAGTGGACAATTAATCCATCATTTATTTTCAGTTTATAAAAAGTGTATTACAATATTTTGTATGTATTGCGTCATTTAAACTACATCACTTTGCATTACACTACTAATAATCCATCCATCCATTATCTATAGGCTACTGCTTATACCGTTTGGGGTTGCATGTTAAATCGCACATCCCTGAATTTGTGTCTTGTGTTTTGCTTTATTCGTCTTTTTTTTTTTTTTTTCAGAAAAAGAGTTTTAAGTAGTTATTCAAAATATGAAAAGGCATTGTGTCTCCTTCTTCTTCATCTGTAACGTGTGCAGCCCTGTGAATAATAAATGATGCTCACATTAGGGATGCTGCCGCGTTCACTGGCTCCTACCAAGGAGAAATCAGTGTCATTTGATGTCTGTAAGAAAAACAAACAAGCGAATGTTAGTCCCTGTGTAGTCACCAACATCCTGAAGCAGCAACCATGATGGAAATCCTCCTCAATGCCAAGATATAGATTCATCTGTAAATTAGATTTAATCAGGGATGCAGGCAGGAGGCCAGATTATAATCCATCAAACTCATCTCTAATCAATTACCAGGAATTTCAATGTACCTTTTAAAAGATCAGTGATACATTTGAGTCAATGATTAAGATAAAAAGAAAAGAGGATTTCCTGATTCAAGCTGAAAAGCACATCAAGCAGATTAAAACCACAGAGCAGCAGATTGTGTTGAACACTGGTGTTGTGAAAGAAAATGTTTCAGAGCGGCTTTCATCAGAGCAGACACAGACAGCCTCAGCTGACCCCAATAATATGACCCACAATCCTGATGACTCCCCCTCAAGTGACCCTCCTCTTCCTCCTCTCCAGTTGAAAGCAAAGGTAATAATCGACATAAAGGGTAACAGATCTAAGCGTCTTTGTTGTTGTGATCTGATGTATTATTCATCTGCTATAAGGTCGACCAGGACAAGCTCTCAGGAGAAAACAATGATCTAAAATTTACACCCTCTAAGAATACAATTTATCTTTCAGAGAAGCAATCAATCTTATCAGTTCCTGACACCGACACCTGTAGCTGAAGGAGTGAAAAACATCCAACAAATCAAGTACATGAAAAGAATCTGTGGCATTTTGGACCAATATTGATGCAGAGTCAAGAAGTTAAAGCTATTTCAGGCAACCAGCTGTAAATACATAGATCATGTTCTAAGAGACTTTCTTTTTTTTTTAACCACAACTCAACTTAAAGTATTTGTTGACTTTTAACATTCCCAACATCTGTGAACATCTGTGATCCTTTTATATGAATTTCCACATTGTGCAGTGATTATGTGTATCCCATTTTGCAGGGACCTAGAAGGAGCAACACACATTATGATTCAGGGTCACTTAAGGATGCATCTGGTAACCATGAAGGTGGGTTTAAGTGTTTTGACTCCTTAGCAACAGCAGATGAGAGGGTACTGCATTGTATTGATTTTAATGTACGGAACAGGACTGCTGTTTCTATGGAAGCGTAATGCAAAAAAAACAACTCACTTTTGAAAAAATAAATCTGCTGTTTTTCTGAAGGCCTAACAATCTGATTAATTCAGAAACAGAAGATTCTTAATTTATCAAGTCAAAGCAATATGTTTCTGTATGTTTCAAATGAATTCATATTAAGAAGATGTGTTAACTCCACTGCAGTTTATAGGAGTTTCATTCTGGGGAAGATTCCCACTTTCTATAATGGATATATGCAGCTGTAAAAAGTAACAGTAGTGAAAGTAGAGAAGAAGAAAACTTTAAACCTTTCTTAGGGCTGTACTTTTGTATGTTTGTGTTTTAACACATGCTGTTTTTCTTGAGGTCATCAACATCCTGGACAACTTCATTGATTGACAGGTGAGAGATGTTAACCTTTTCAAAGATGCCCGAGTCGTGGCTCTTTATCTTGGACTTGAAGCTGGAGGAGGGTTTGAAGTCGGGGAGCTCAGCCGTGTCTCTGCTGATGTCACAGGAGACCTGGCGGCTGGCGGGTCTGGAGTTCATACTGGACAGATCCGCCTCAGTGTCTGTCATACCCTGCAGAGGAAAACAAACACTCTGACTCACACACACCGAGTATCTGCCTCTCTTGCTTAAGATTTCAAATCATTCAATGTCATTAAACAGCTCAAATTGATCAAAGCTTACCGATTCGCTGTCGGAGGCGGAGGAGAGGCGGGACTTGCCGTTGCTCTGCCGTCTGAACTGGCTGCTGATGTCGGAGGTCTGGCTGGTCACAGTGGAGCGACGTGTCGACATGAAGCTGCTGCTGGCAGAGCGGAGGTCACGAGGATGAACACAGAGCAGGACGCCGAGACATGGGATGTACTTGGCTAACGCTAACCTGGACAAAGAGATCATGAAATCAGACTTTAACTTTTGCATTTCTGACAACAGTCAATGTAGCAATTGTCTTCTGCTTCCTTAATTCTTGTCATGACTGTGTGGTTAGCAGGTTTGGTACGATTGTGCCTGTAGAAAAAACAAAATGTTTTCTCCCAGAGTTTATCTGGCAGCTTCCCCAAAGTATGTTGGACAGATACAGTTGTTTCCTTTATGCTTTATGCAGAGCCATGCTGTTTCCCCCTACTTTCTGTCTTTGTGCTTAGCTATACTGTGTTTCAAACTTATTTCGGTTTGGGTCTAACATTATAACCTTTGACGTTGGATCAAAGGCAGGAAACACCTCAGTTGGACTCAAAATTTTAACCCATGGAATATTTTCTGTAACTCTGATTCTTCAGTGAAAGCCGTAATTTTCTTCATTGAACTTTAAAGTTTTTCCTTCAATATGTTATTTTACATGTTGTAAAAAAGTGTTGAGATATTTTACCCTGCACATTTGAAACCTCTTACTGTAACAATTAAGGTCAAGTGTCTTCATCTAACCTTAATGTGTGTTTGAGTGTCTCCAGCTCAGTTAACATTCAGGTTAACTGGACAGCAGTCAAATTAGTTAGAGTGCTCACATCAGGGGATCAATTTTAGAACAGGCGACGCTGCAGGCAGGTTAGCTGGAGTTAAATTAACATTTAATACAACTGAAGGTCGTATGAAGGAAAACAGATTTTGTTTTTTATAGCTTACCCTGATTACTTTATTTCACTTTGTTGTATTTTCTCTTCTAGTGTTTGTCAATTATTCTTTTCCAAAATCAGTCTAGAAGGAAAATTATTGTTGAAGACATTAACATTTTAAAAACCGATTTTTTTTTTGTAGGTGGGTATAATGAAATCATATGTGTGTGTTACCTGTATTTGGGGTGTGTGATGGCATAGATGATGGGGTTGTGGATGGCTGAGGCCTTGGCAATGACGGCGGGCACAGAGTTCATGTAGGGAGTCAACATGTCTGAGTACCTGCAGCAGGAAACAGAATTAACACAGTGAGGGAGCAGAAAGAACTGTGTGGATTTAGCATCTTGATCACAGACACTTTGCCAACTGCATAGTGGGAAGTGGGGGGTCAAATCCCATCTTCTTAATCACACAATATCTTTTTGGGAGAAAATTTCTGAGAACGTTGTTTTGATTTTAAGAGTATTTCCTCTTTTAGGTAGTAAGTGTAATTATAGACAGATTCAGGACACTTGTTATCTGGCCTGTAAGTCAAGCCCAATTCATGAGATTGGTGAGTAATTTAGTGCAGTTAACA